>NC_090319.1:230233273-230536134 GCF_040869045.1 Eurosta solidaginis | reverse complement strand
TTGGTCACACCTGGATCCTGAAGCAAGTCCCCGAAACCTTCTTGAAATTGGACCATACAACATCGCCCTCTTGCTGGGACAACAAATTTTCCACAAGAATCCCAGAGAGGAACGAGTGAGAAAGAAATGCTTTCGATCTATGGGGTACGATTGCCAAACGATAACAGGGCATGTCTCAAATGTAAAGTACATTCAAGTGAGTGCGGAAGCTACTAAAGTCGTGGTAAATGCAAAGTTAGTCTTTTGTGAAAAAAAAACAAAAATAAGTTTCGGTTTACGGTTGTTGCTAACCGCGTTATTGGCCCGTTAAGCACCGGTACATAGAAAAAAAATAAACTCGGTGTCCTGGATCCTATTCAGGTGAGTCAGTGAAATCCCCATCCCCAGTCCCTGGTGCGTGTGGACTACTCCTGAACATAAATAAAATTGTTAAAAATGTAAATTAAATTAAATAAAATTAAATACCTAAAATTCATAAAATTTAATACATAAATATAAGTAAATACAAATATAATGTGAAGTAATAAAGTTAAATAAAACAATGAAAGTTAAAAGTAAAATTAAATTAAAATAAATTAACTAAAATTATAAAATAAAATAAAATAAAACTAATTAAAATAAAATAACATACATAAATACATAAAGTCCAACATTTGAGTAAAATCTAATACCTAGATAACATTAAATATACAGATAAAATTAAGTAAAATAAATAAAATCAAATAAATAAATAAAATTACATAACTCAATGAAAGTCAATAAATATAATAAGTCCACATGTACCCTAATGTCTGGTTTCGTTGTCGGCATGACCCTAGTCCCTAAAATTCTTTTCCCTTGCCTATTCAGATTGCGGCACAAAGGTTTAAACTTGCCACACCAGCCACCATCATTAGTGCCACGACACGCACGCACACACACAGACACCAAAGATAAGCAGATAAGCGGGGTAGTATCTGAAGTCCAGCAGGAGGGGAAACATAGAGCCGGTGCTGAACTCCACGCCGAAGGGTATAAAGGAGGGGCATTTTGGCGCTCCTCTCCCGGCACCGCAGCATTTTTTGAAGCTTCGACGGCAGAGAAAACCACAATAGAGGAGAGAGGAACCAACGCCGCATTTGTTTTCTTGCAGTTTGTTTGCAATCCACTTGTTTGAATTTTTTAAGCTAGTTTAAGTTAAAGTTACCAACGTGCGCAATTTAATTTTTTTTGGAGTTTTCTGAATTTGCAATCATCTTTTCAACGGAGTTTGGCAGCTAAATTTTAGATCTAGTTTTTAGTTTTTTTTCTATTTCGTTAAATTTGGGTTAATAATTGAAAACCTGGATGAATTTTGTTTAGATTTTTGTATGAATTTAATTGTCACTATGGCACCCTAATATTAAGAATTTTTTTTTTATAATTATTAACATTTCCAGTTGTGCATTTCTTCTTACCTCTTCACACCTTTTTTTTATTTGCCTCACAGTTTTCCTTACTTTTTTACCTTTTATTACCCTCTTTTGCATATCTACATACATTTTTCGGGTTTCCATATTTTGCTTCAGTTCTTGGTTAATTTTCAGTTTTTTTCGCGTTCGGTTTTTATACCTTTCACTTATTTTTTTCTTCTTCTATTTCGTTTTTATTTTGCCTTTAAAGTTTGCTAAATTTTTTTCACCTAACTCTTCTTCTTTTCGACTAGGGCTTTCTTGCACGCTTTGCGTTTCTTTCTTTTTTTCACTTAGCCCATTTTTGTTATTATTTTTCAATACTTTTATTAATTTAGATTTTTTTTGCGATTCCCTGTTTGTGGCCCGAAGTATTTATTTTTTTGAGTTTTGCCAATACCCCGGATAATATTAAACTTAGTAAACTCCCGAGTAAACTTTAAATCTTTTGTTATTGCCACATTTCATATTCATTTATATATATATATTTTTTTTATAATTCAATTTGTTTGACCGCGCGTAAAGCCTTTGATCCGGGCCGCAACCGCATGCCCGAATAAATTTGCAATTTCTCATTATCCCCTCTTCCACCTATTACTGAGTAGTCGTTCCAACATAGGATTTGTTTGTAGGTATATGCTTGTATATGTATGTATGTATATGGTGATCCCCCATCCACGCTCTCTCTCTTCGACGCAGGCGCCTTCGTCGCGGGATATGCTCTGTAAGTGATATATATTTAAGCTATTCATTTTAATCAAACAAATGTATATACAAACGTACACATATCTCACCTTTTAACAAAGAAACCCTATTGGAAGCCAAGAGGGTGATAATCGCTTAGCATACAGTGGCGGCTCGCTAAGTACGCTTAACGAGTTGGAAATAAGATATTTTTTTTTCATTTTTGAGTTTCTGGTTCATGTTAAAGGTTTTGTTATTTAATAATTTTCAATTTAACCAATTTTGGCATTATTAGTTTTCCTTTCACGTTAAAGCTCTTTTCATATTTTCTATTCAGTAATTTTTAATTTCAAGTTTCATTATAGAGTTTCCTTTTGTTTTTTTTTTGTTTTTTGCATCCATAACCTTTCTATTAAATAAACAGCTCCGGTTGACTTCCGGTATCTTGATATTTCTTTGAGTTCCTAATTGTCCAGCTTAGCTTCTTTTTCCTTACTACCTATGTTTCAAAAACGCATTCCTTATTATTAGCCTTCTGCAATCCATATATATATACAATAGATATAAGTAGTTTCCATAACTAGCCGTAAGATAGGTGATATTGTTGAATTGTGAATTTTATTAATATTATTTTTCTGGTTAGGGTAACTATTGAATAAAGTGCTTTTATAACGTTTACGCCAAAATTCATGGTTTTATATTTAGCAGGTTCATGGGTTGATTCCATTCAAAAATGATAGGCTAAGACACTCAGTTGGTGTGGGTGTTGCACGAGTGCAATAAAAGGGACGTGATTGTGAGGCGACTATGACTGACTAGACTGGAGAGGGACATGGGACAGTAACGTACAGAGAAATGTCAGGCAAAGGGGGCGTTGCTAAAGTTTCGGAGTCAGTACAACGCCCAAGGCTGCGTCAAGATTTTACGCAGAAGGGGAGGGATGACTCCACCTGACACGGACAGACCTTTTCTTCCAACTTTCCTTTCGTAGATTTCAGGCATGAACCCCTCTTTTTGTTTGTATAACTGTAGGTAAGGCGAGTGAGCAAAAACTCACCCCTCCCGACGAGCTAGCAGGGGCTTGCCAGCATGCCAAATGCCACCGCCGCCTTACCCCAATAATCAGTTATGCAACAATGGCGCCCAACGATATAGCCCAATTTTTAATTTCATTTTTTTTGGTTTTTCTCTCAAGTTCAGTTTCATCTTTATTTTGTTTTTTTTTTGCATCCCTTAAATCTTTTTTTTTTGTCCAAATAAAATTTTTTTTTCTTTTCATAACTTTCCTTTCTTTCCTATGCCTTTTTTTTCCATAACTCTTTTCTTAACGATATCTTTTGTTTGGCTTTATAACGTTTACCTCTCTCTCAATTTCAGTTTTATTTCTCTGACAGGACGGAGACCGTTGTAGGGGCAACATCGTTTGGATCCGTCCGACGCGATATGTGCCACTACAACAAACACAAGGGGGATACTCGCCTTGCCGTAGAGGTTCCTTTTGAAAGCTGCAACGCTTGCATAAGTGGTATTCTGCGGTAAGGCTAGTATATTGACAAATAGATGTTGTAGCATGTAGGCGACTGTTTAAGCTACCGTGAACGTAGTCCAGCACTGCGTGCACGTGTGGTTTGCAGTCAGCCTACACGAAGGCGATTTGAAGCAGTGTGGCAACCAAGCTTGAGGCCTGGGCTTGTAGGCTTGTAGTGCTACACTGAATACACGGACGTATTGGGGTGACTTAGTTGACTAGGACCTAGACTAGTGGCAAACGGACCACTCACTCACATTCACTAGGACCTCACCGAGGTGCAACACCAACACACACCAATAACATTTATAATTATTTCTATAAACAAAAATTGAAGCAACAACAAAAAAATACCTGAAAAACAAAAGCGTATACACATATATTATAATTAACTCTATGTATCTACCACCACGTGTATTTTAATAACACACGTATATTCCTGTTTTTTGTTTTTTGGTTGAAAAGATATATCCTTTTAATTCCTTTTTGCTAAATTTAACTTTTATTGGCTATATTTGATCTTTTTCTTCATTTTTTCCCAATTGTTATTCTTTTTCTAAACTACATTCTGAGGTCAACGTTCCTTGAATTTAAGTTTAACTTACATAACAGATGAAGTTTAACACGTGCTGCATTGAGTTTACAATATTTTGTTTGTTTTTTTTCTACTTATTAAATTTTCCTTTATAATTCCTTCTTTTTTTGGTGATACTTGGAATTTGTTTTTCTTCTTAATTTTTTTTGAATGGTTCTGGGTTTTTACCTTTATAATTTTTTTGTTTAGTAACATATATATATTTTTTTTTGTCGCCTTGTATTGGATTTTAGCTTAGGCTTAGAATTAAGTCGAATTTAGGTTTGTATTTAAGCATTTTTTTTTTTGTTTTTTTTTTTACCCACTTTTTCATTAAGTATCATTCTTTTTGGAATTTCGGTTACGTATATTTTTTTTTATTTTTACTAGTTTTTAGACATAGTAGTTCATAAGTTTTCAACATTTAAAATTTCTGAATTTTTGATCAACCCGTTCGTGAGCTAGGTTTAAAATTCATATATATAAAGTTTTTTTCTTGCTTAAATTCATATATGAAGTTTTTTTCTTTCTTACTCATCATATTATTACTTTTTTGAATTTTCGTTTAAGTTGCTTTACTATTTAGGAACATTTGGATTGGTTGAATTTTTTGATTCCAAATAGGTTTCCTGTTATATTGTTTTTATTACTTTTCAATCCCTTTTCGATTATTACCTACGTTTTAAGATTGTTATCGGTTGAATTGCTAAAATTTCCCTAATTTTTTTTTACAACTACTACAACTACTATCTCCGGTGCCGTGACCTATAATAGTCTCCTTCCCTTCTTGTACATTTTTTTTTATAGTATATTTTTTTCATTTTGGTTATAAATCATTTCAGTTTTGAATTCGTTTTGAAATTTTTGTATAATTTTGTTTTTTTTTCCTGCCCTTGGCCGAGCCTTCGATTTTTTTGGCTTATTTGTTTTGGGTTTCTAGCTGGAAACCTTGTTTCCTTTACTTGTGGCCCTTAACCCTTATACCCACTTTCAGTGCCTGCATCGTTTGGCGAGTCAGACCTCGTAATAGTGGAGAAAGTTCCTTGTATGGAAGAGGGGGACGCACAGGAAGAAGTTGTTGGTGGACTGGGGTTGAACACGGATCGAATAGTGACTCGAAGTATCACCAGGGCGTTGCGGAACGAGGTCATCGGATCCATTTTTACCCAAATCGATACGGGCATACCTCATTCCAAGTGCTTACCAACGGACCTAATTAACAGGTGCGCTTCGCAGGTTTTTAGGTCATCGGGGGAACAGATAGTCCAATCAGTCCGTCCGTCTAGTTTTAGGGTAACCGTCAACCCTTGACGCACTAAATTCTTTTGACAAAAATATTAAATTCACTACTGAACTCGAGGACGACGGAAAATTACCCTATCTAGATTCAATAGTAATACGACGAGGAAATCAACTGAAGTTAATGTGGTATAAGAAGTCCATAACATCGGGTAGAATTATAAATTATTATTCTAAACATCCCAAAAACATGATCATAAATACGGCAATGGGCTGTATAAGACGAATGATGAATATTACAGATGACACTTACCATAAGGACATAGAAAATGAAACAAAGATATTGTTAAAAGCCAATGATTTTCCTGATAAAATTATAAAAACTCTTTTAAAAAGATATAAATCACCAAATAGTCAACGTAGAGAGGAAAACCCGAAAATATTCAAGTCGTTAACTTATGTACCTAAATTATCTGAGCGCCTATCAACATCTGACATCTATAATAAAGAAGATATTAAAATAGCACACAAGCTTATGAGCACTTTAAAAAGTATGTTTAACCAAACGAAATCGAAAATACCGCAAATGGAAAAAAGCAACATAATTTATCAAATCCCGTGTAACGGAAACGACAAAGAATTATGCAACAAAGTATATGTTGGAACACCGTGGTGTGATGGTAGCGTGCTCCGCCTATCACACCGTATGCCCCGGGTTCAACTCCCGGGTAAAGCAACATCAAAATTTTAGAAATAAGATTTTTCAATTAGAAGAAAATTTTTCTAAGCGGGGTCGCCCCTCGGCAGTGTGTGGCAAGCGCTCCGATTGTATTTCTGCCATGAAAAGCTCTCAGTGAAAACTCATCTGCCTTACAGATGCCGTTCGGAGTCGGCATAAAACATGTAGGTCCCGTCCGGCCAATTTGTAGGGAAAAATCAAGAGGAGCACGACGCAAATTGGAAGAGAAGCTCGGCCTTAGATCTCTTCGGAGGTTATCGCGCCTTACATTTATTTATTTATATGTTGGAACAACTAAATCTAAATTAAAGACCCGGTTAGCACAACATAAATCAGATTTTAAATATTGTAATGATTTAAATATAAATAACCAAAAAACCGCACTTATGACCCATTGTGCAACGAGAAAGCACTGCCCGAATTTCGAAAAAACAATAGTACTTCAACAAGAACAACAATATGGAAAGAGATTCACACTGGAAATGCTACATATACTAAACACACCAACTAACACAAGAATTAACTACAAAACAGATGTAGCAAACACCGCGCTCTCCTATAGGCATCTAATAAAAAACCAAAATAGTTAACAACTCCACGTACAAAGGGAAAGACGTGTCAAAAATGTACGTTTTCAATGTTTAAGAAGTTTTGTTATTAATTGTTAATTGTTGTTTGATGTAAATTATATGTTATTTTATGTTCTGCTTGTTTATAGTTCACCCTGAGGACGGTTATCGTGCATAACCGAAATATATTGGTAAAAAATTTAAAACATCTGTGTTTTATTTTTCAAAACATCAGACCTCAAGCCGGCAAATAAAATTTATGAAATAGAAAGGTCGCCAAACTAATATTTTATAATTGTTTTAAATTATCAAAACAAAATGACTTAATAATATTATCTAACCGCAAATGTTGGCAACCATGTTTAACAATATTAAAGTATTATGAAGAGAACTCAGTTAAGAAAAATATCTATAGTAAATTGTTGCTTCGAACGATGGCATACCAAACACACTCTTCAAACAATACCATACCAAAAACCATTGAACCGCATCATAAAATTGTTAATAAATGGTTGCATCGAAAAATGTCATACAACATTTGCTCATCTTGCATCATACAGCTCTCTCAAACATGTTCACTTCACTCACGTTTGTTTCATCGTAAAATGCTTGAGAGTCTGCTGTGCAACAAAAACAACAAAGAATATTATATGTTGGGTTTAGCTAACTACACTTTGGTAAGTAATGCATTTTGACCAACTTTTCGAAGTTAGCCAACTTAAGCTACCGTGGGTCGTAAAAATAAAGGGGCCTAAATCTCCTTAAGGTTTTCTTTAAGCGTAGCTGCTAGTCTAAAAATATTACTTATTTCATTAACTTTTTAAATTAAATCAAGTTTCTTTGCAACATTTTATGTATCTAAATTTATGTTTCTAACCCTAAACTAACGGAGAAGAAGAACTCGCTTCTTCGAGTTTGAACTCTTGTATACTAAAAATCTAATTTTAAATTTAGTTGTATAATTCGAATTTCCTTATATGTTTAGGGGTTTTGAAAACTCCACCGATGATGAAACTATGTTAAGACGAGATTTTATGTACGGCCTAGATGAAGATCAGGGGCATGTAGATTTTCAGGAACTGTTGATGATTTGAAGCTTGTCACCGAGGAAGCGGAATGCGGGTGAAGTATAAAGGGAGGGTTGCTTGCGATTCGCATAAGCAACCCACATGCATATGATGCAAAATATGTTGGCAAATAAATTTTCAGAAAAATGTGGTGTTCGTTTTCTTGTGGAAAGAATTTGCGGAAGAAACCGATACCGCTCTATTACAAGTTTATTTTAACTTTTAACACCACACAATTTAAAGTCAAGCAAGGGATAAAAGGGTTTAAATAAAACATTAAGACTTACCATATATATTATGTACGTATTTCTGCTCGAGTCGGACTGGACTTCTCTTGCTAACAATTGGCGACAGGAGAGTTATTAAAATTAGACGTTTTATTTAATCGCACGGACTTGGCGAATAATCGGTTTATATTGTTTGAATCGAACACAAAATAGACAAACTTTATATAAAATCAAACTTAATTGATGCTTATATATGTCGCACAACTTTAATATTTTAAATATTTAAACTTTTATAAATCTAAATATTCACTCCGATTTTTTTTTTTTTTATTTAAAACATGAAACTTTGCCGCGACCACGATGTTGACCATACCGAAACTCCATAGGAAAAGGTCGAGAGCTTATCACGGAAATAGTTTTTGACCTACATTTGCCCAGATGAGTCGATAAGTAAGTTCAGTATCACCTGTTTTTGACATATGTTTTGTTAAGCAACACTTGTACCTACGAACAGTGGTGGCTAACTAAGCGCAATACAAAAAACTGAATGCAGCAGGAAATAAAAATGAGGAAATTAAAAAAAACGTTTTCTGCCTTGTACTACGGTATATCCTACATGGTGACTTTCCCTTATTTTGTCTCCAAAGCTCTTAGCTGAGTATGTAATGTTCGGTTACACCCGAACTTAGCCTTCCTTACTTGTTTTCCTCTAATTTTATGTAATTTTTTTTTGTTTTGCATAACTATGTATTAACTTTTATATAAGTATAATTCACCAAATTATTAGGAATTATCGCTATAGTATTAAAGAAATTCTGAAGTAACTTTTGAACATTTACATATTTAAAGTTGGAACATTCACACATGGAAAAATTTAGAGTTTCTCAAACATGTTGAAGCCAAGTTCTAATAGTTAAACTGATATCAACTAAATTTTTTACTGTATATTGTTTATTTTGTATTCATTTTATATATTGTTTATTTCTTTTCTTAAATAGGACCGGAGGTGGTGTCTTGCTAGCTGTACATTCTTCAATTCCATCTGAAGATGTTAATTTAGCTGAAGTTGATTCCATCGAGTTTAAATGCATCCGAATCTTACTAGGCCGGGGTCATATTTACTTAGCCGTTTACTATATTCCACCGTCTTCTGATCTATCAGTGTATATGCACCATATTTCACTATTACAATCAGTCAATTCGATGATAAAGCCCACGGACTCAATGATTGTTTTAGGCGACTTTAACCTACCACATATATCTTGGAATACCGTTGATCACAATATTGTCCCCGTATCATCCAAGATGCATAACAATGACTTTTTGGATGGAATTACTGATATTTGCCTTAACCAGATCAACTTCTTTCCGAATAAGTAAGGAATATTCTTAGGCTTACCATTTGTTGACGACATATCTAAATTCTCTATAAATCGGTGTGAACCTCTTGTTTTGCCAGAAGACGTTTACCATCCTTCTCTTGAGATAACTTACGAAATCATAAGCAACGAAGTCGGCTGCACCAACAAAACTCGTGTCTCTATCAGATGCTTTGATTTTTCTAAAACTATTTTCAACAATTTAAATAAAGAGCTTTCTGAGATAACGTGGCCTCGATATAAAGAGGATGTAGAGCAAAACGTTTTACGTTTTAATAAAACCATTTATACTTTATTTGAAAAACATGTGCACAAACGCACATGCTCGTACATTGAACCAGTGCAAGCCTGGTTTACTAAAGACTTAAAAGCTTTAAAAAATAAGAAATCACGTTTATTCAAATTATATAAGAGAACCGGTTTACATTCTGATTATGCACAGTACGCTACTTTCCGTCATAAGTATTTTGAACTTAATAAAAAGTGTTATAAAGCTTACATATGTAAAATTAAAAGAAACATTATTTGCAACCCGAAGTCTTTTTATAATTTCGTAAATTCTAAACGCAGCACTGACGGGTTTCCTTCTGCCATGAAGTTTGGAAATAGCATTTCCAGCGACGATCAAGAGATTGCAAACTTCTTCGCTCAATTCTTTCACTCTAATTACTCTGCTGTAGTTGATTCATCACCTACAAATTATCCGTATGAGCTCCATTCTAGTAACTCAATATATGCCCCACATTTGTTGCCTGAAGATGTTCTACTACATCTAGAGTCCCTAAAAGAATCCTTCAAATACGGTCCCGATTTGATACCAACATCCCCCTAAGCTTTTCGAAGCAATCGTTGCTAATCACCTTACATTTTCGATTTCTACATTGGTAGATAGTTCTCAGAATGGCTTTTGTAGAGCCAAATCAACCACAACCAATTTGCTTGAATTTAAAACTCACGTCTTTAATGGGTTTGGAAACAATCATCATACCGACGTTATATACACTGATTTCAGCAAAGCATTCGACAAAGTACGCCACTCATTACATGTTTATAAACTCAAATTGCTTGGTTTTCAACCTGGCCTAACTCGCTGGATCTCCTCCTATCTTTGCGGTAGAACTGAAAGAGTCATTTTTAAAAATATTTGTTCGAATGTCATCGATGTTCCCTCCGGTGTGCCTCTGGGCAGCCATCTCGGTCCTATTCTGTTTCTGATGTTTATAAACGATGTTTCCACAACTATAAAATATTCTAAAATTTTAATGTATGCAGACGACGTAAAACTTTTTAAGTCATACGCGTCGGTTGAAGAACGTTCTGTACTCCAGGCGGATTTAAATCGTTTAGTTACTTGGTGTAATGCGAATTGTATGCCTCTCAACATAGAAAAATGTAAATCCATGTGTTTTTCACGTGGGAACATACAGCCAGCTTCCTACAAAATTAATGGCCAAACTCTGGAAAGCGTTGATGTTTTTGTCGACTTGGGAGTTACAATGAATTGCAAACTTAATTTCAACCCTCATATTAATGCCACAGTCAATAAAGCGAGAGGAGTTTTAGCATTTGTGAAAAGATGGGCAAAAGAGTTTAGTGATCCTTACGTTACAAAAACCCTTTTTACATCATTGGTGAGACCGATATTAGAATAAATAAATAAAAAAAATGTAAGGCGCGATAACCTCCGAAGAGATCTAAGCCCGAGCTTCTCTTCCAATTTGTGTCGTGCTCCTCTTGCAAATTGGCCGGACGGGACCTACATGTTTTATGCCGACTCCGAACGGCATCTGCAAGGCAGATGAGTTTTCACTGAGAGCTTTTCATGGCAGAAATACACCCGGAGCGCTTGCCAAACACTGCCGAGGGGCGACCCCGCTTAGAAAAATTTTCTTCCAATTGAAAAACCTTATTTCTAAAATTGATGTTGCTTTGCCCGGGGTGTGAACTAGAGTTCTCACGAATATTCGGCAACTATTCGGTATTCGGCCTATTCGGCCACTTTTTTGCTATTCGGTATTCGGCCGAATAATACGTACTATACCAAATCAAATAAAAAGGACACGTTATATTACTAAAAATTATGTATTTATTTCCAAATTACAACACTTTAGTATTTAAAATTAATCAGTGGTAAGTTATGATGGATAAAAACAAGCTTTTCAGCATTTATGGGTAGCAAACGGTTACACTTGTCATCGTAAATGTTACCAGCCTCAGAAAATAACCTCTCACTATACACGCTACTTCCAGGAGAAGAAAGATAAATTTTAGCAAATTTCGAAAGGTTTGGGTATTGTTTTTCGTTTACTCACCACTATTTGTAAGGATCGGCCTTGCGATCTAGGCGAACTGTTTTCAAATAAAAATCCAACTCGTTTGCGACAGCATTCTTCTCCACGTCCTCCCCTTCATTAGCATTGCGTATATTATCTGTAGCGATTTCCTCAAAGCAGTTCCAGAAACTGTCGTGTATTTCAGTAGTCCTATCATTTTCATTCAAGTTTCTTTTCTTATGAACTGGAGAAGAACGTCATCGGTACTACTAGATTCATCACAACTTATTTTCAGAGCTTCTAGAAGAATCTTTTGTCTTGCTCTTTCTGCTTGAACCAATCCTAGGAAACTCGTTTTGAAGCGAGGATCCAGAAAAGTAGCAACTAGATATTTGTTTTTTTCACCGAAGGTGAATCGCCTTTCAAGCTCGCCTTGCAGTGAAGATCTCATTGATACTAAATTTGGTACTTTCTGCTGTCTCTGCTTTTCCCAGATATTTTAATACAGTTAATGCATGTGGAATCACTTCAGAGATGCAAGAGATACCTGAGCTGTTTATTTTTGTAATCTCTTCGAATGGTTTGAGGAGTTTGATACATTGTTCCAATAGTTCCCATTGAGCGTGCGTCAGATTTATTAAAGTTTCATGATCTGTTATGTACAAGGAGACAGCCCGCTTTTGTTCTAATAATCGCTCCATTAAATAATACGTAGAATTCCAGCGTGTGCTCACATCTTGTACTAGTTGGCGGTTTGGCAAGTTAAGTTCTTGTTGAATGGATTTAAGTTTCTGCTCTGCTAAGCCAGAATGATTAAAATTGGTAACAATTCGTCTCGCAGCAGCTATCATCTGTAGTACTTCTGGTTGAGATTTTAGTGACTCCTCTATAGCTCGTTGCAGTGAATGAATAAAGCACCTGCCTGAATCATATCCTGCATCTCGCACACCTTTTATCGTATTAGAGCCACTATCATGGACAAGCCAATGGATCTTGGATTGAGGAATATTCCATCTTCGGTAATAGCATTGAGTTCTTTTGCAATATTGATACCAGAATGTGAGCCGGGAAATGATTTCATAGCTAAAACGCCATGTTCCAGAATGAACTCTGGAGATATCCAGTGCGCAGTAAAGCTCAGAAAGCTCTCGTTATTGTGCTGGCATGTCCATATATCAGATGTCACTGATAATGCTGCTGCCTGCGAAATACTGGCTTCTATTTTACACAAATTCTGTTGTATATATCAGGAATAACTTTCTCGGTCATCTAAGTGCGCCCAAGTATTTTATAATGGGGCAAAGCGTTTGCCATAAGCCTCTGGAATCCAATTCGTTCAACATGTGACAATGGCTCGCTGTCTAAAGCAATCATTTCGCCAATCAAGTAATGATATTTTATTGATTTCGGATCATTAATATCCCAGAGCAATTTCCTTTCTGATGTTTCCTTCAGGGTTAGCTGCCTTTCCTTTGATCTGGACGTTCCAGGCACTGCTGGCATCTCGGATCCAGTAGAAGTAAAAGTACAGCCCGTGTTGCTGCCACTTGTCGATGGAACATTAATTAAAGCAGCGTATTGGGCAGCGTGTTTGGTTTTAAGATGGTTTTTTTTAAAGAGGTTGTAGCTGTAAATAAAAAACCTAAAATTAATTATAATTAAATAGTTATTTTATTTCCCTTGTCTATCTTGTATGAAATCGAATAAACATAAATAAATAATTTCTCATAAAACTTCATTCCGAAACAACTTGGGCAATAAAAAATCGATTTTGTAAGTATCTACAAGTAGGTACAGTACAACAAGTAAGTAAGTAGTTTACGTAAACGTATTAAGTGAATAAAACTATTTAAAACTATTAAATTAACTTAAAGTTTTACTTACTTGCTTTTTTTCCTTCTCCGCTTCTTGATATCTTGATGCTACATAGCAAACACTGCGCCAGTTTATTATTTTCACTACAAATGTTATAATATTCCCATATGGGCGATTTTTTATTAATTGGTGTCATTTTATAAGCCTTTTAATGAACAAGCAATTAAAAATTAACTAAGGAACAAACTTCTTAGCAAAATAGTAATTACGTCTTATTTTATGTATTATTTATATACTGATAAATCGTTCCGTGACGTGATTTACTCCCAATAGAAAATTGAAACTAATACTCGCACGCGCTGTGTAGTGTTTGCTTGGCCTGCCACGCCAACGCAACGAGGAAAAGAGGTTGCGACTTGTCTTAATTCAGCTAACGCCGCTACAAGCATGTATTTCGTGCCGAATATTCGGCGCTTCGGCGGACAGCGTTGCCGAATATTCGGTATTCGGCCAATTCACTATTCGTGGCATCTCTAGTGTGAACCCAGGGCATACGGTGTGGTAGGCGGAGCACGCTACCATCACACCACGGTGGCCGATATTAGAATATCGATCGATAATTTGGAATCCGTGTTATCAAGTTCATGTGGATAGACTAGAATCAATTCAAAAACAGTTTTTACTTTTCGCCTTGAGAAATCTTCAATGGGACTCTCCGTATAATCTTCCTCCTTACACTAATCGATTAAAACTAATAAATCTGCCTACCCTTGCAAGTAGAGAAATGCTAGGTGTACTATTTATGGCTAGACTTTTAAATGGATCGATTTCAAGCCCATTTCTTTTGAACGAAGTAAACTTGAATGTTCCATGCCGAGTTTCAAGGCATTATAAACCTATAATTCTTAAACAATGCAGAAGAAATTTCCAACTACACGAACCTTTTCTATGTTTGTGTGAAGATTATAACCCTCACTCGAGTATAATTGATGATTCGGGCTCGCTCTTTGCCATAAAAAAGACGGTTCTATCTTCTCTTAATAATTAAAAAATTATATTTATACTTTTAATCTATTGTATTTTGCGAATCTATATTTCTCAGCTGATGAGTTTCTCTGTAGCTGAGCGGTTTTAGATCTCGGCGCTTAAGAAGCCACTGCCTCTCAAAGACTCGGTAACACAAAAAATTATAAATACCACATAAATAAGAATTAGGATAAAAAAACACAAAAAAAAAACAAAGTATGTACGAAATAAAAAACAAAAACAAAAACAGGATTAGCCTGGTTTCATCGGGCCACTTGAGGGCAGTGCGCTGCCACAACGTCTGAGAAAAAAAAAAGCTTAGCTTGGCAGTTCATAGAACATGTGGCTTTCTTCGCGCATGAATTGAAACCGGCTGCCTTAACTGTTCGACAAAAATTTCTACTGCTTCTTTGAGATTTTTTATCCGTAGTTTCTGAATTTTTTTGGGATCACACTTTTTATCCAAACTCTTAATGCAGATGCTGCTCGCAATAGCTAAAGTTCCGTGATGGATTATAAAATGCTCGATGCATATGTCTAGTCTTAGGCTCCTCAGCTCACGAATTTATTTACAGTTGAGTAAATTTACAGATCGCGAAAATACATACATTGCGAAAATGCAATAACTTTACTTAAAAACTTTTATTTTAAACCTGGTTTTCGTGATTCTAAATCCTTTTTGATTTAAAATCCAACTTCAAATAAAAGATACTTTTTATTTTTTATTTGATTCGGCATCCAAATAAAAAATCTTTTTTATTTATTTGATTCTTCAGGCGAATCAAAGATACTTTTTATTTTTTATTTGATTCGGCATCCAAATAAAAAATATTTTTTATTTGTTATTTGATTCTTCAGGCGAATCAAAGATACTATTTTTATTTGATTCTTCAGCCAAATCGAAAATAATTTTAATTTTTTATTTGGTTTTTCAGACAAATCAAAGATACTTTTTACACCCATCATGCTAATGTATGTGGTACATTAAGTTTGATCTGAGTCTCGAAATTGTAAGTCCTTAAAGGAGAACAGATAGACCCACCGATTAAAATACGGACATGATCAGGATGATGATCTGAATTGATTTGGCGATGTCGGTCTGTCTGTTCGAACGAAAACTAGTCCCTCAATTTTGAGATATCTTGATGAAAACTAGTGAGAAGGTATATGTGTATTGGTTTCTGATCAGAAGTGCGTCGGCTAGGCCTAGGTAAAAATAAGAAAAATTATATTGGGCCTGAGTTTTGACGAAGTTATAGCCTTTCAAAAATCAAGAGCACACCATTTTCGTACTACGCAAAATATCTCCTGTTTTTATATGCAAATTCGAAAACGGGTTTCAACCCATTAAATATCTTCTGGCGCCCTTTCACCCCGACTTATAGTGTTTTTCAATCAGACAAATATCTTAGGAGATATTCGTGCATTTATTCAAGAAGTAGATCTTAAATAAAATTCGTATAGTACTAAAATCGATATTTGCAAAAGACAGTGTATACAACGAAAGGCTTAATTAACATGGTTCGGATAACACTCGCAAATACGGGGTTTATCGATTTGCTTTATCTAGATCTCCCAAATTCAATAAAATAAAGCATGAGGCACGTATTTTAGGTCTTGGGCTTCAAAATAGCTCCTGCTCCATGAGAATCTTTGCCCTGAATGAAAGGGAAAGGGGATACCGATGAGAGTTTGGCCAGAAGGGAGATCAGGTTACAGGAGGGAGGAAAAGGTCGCAGTTCGAAATCGCATCCGAAACGTCACCAGGTGTTAGAGAGCATGGACGACGTGTAAGGCTAGACATCCCCATCAAATACACACAAAATAATAAAAAGTATCTTTGATTTGAATGTCGAATACGTCGTTATACTATTTTTGATTTGGCTGAAGTATCAAATAACAAAAAAAATATTTTTTATTTGGATGCCGAATCAAATAAAAGATAAAAAGTATCGATTGTTTTTGTAATTATCGGCCTACAATATTTTTTTTCTAATGATAATTATTGTTTTTAGTTGTCTTTTTGCGATCAGTTCGATTATTTACTTGTATGTTTTGAGTAGGCTAGTCTGATCTATTATTTCCTGGTACAAATAAAGATTTATTTTACCTTTCGCCCGACGTTTCGCTGAATATTTCAGCCTCTTCAAGGGCTACACTATTTTTATTTTCAAATAAATAAATAAAGAAACAAAATGTCACAACACATAGAAATTAACATGAAAACATTAAATTACACTTACAATAATTTTGGACAATATGAACACACATATAGACCTAAAATATCAGTACCACCCTACGTGGTAGTCTTGTCATTACTTACTTACTAACTTAATTGGCGCTTAACAGTCTAAACGGTTATGGCCGTCCAACAAGGCACGCCAGTCGCTCCTTCGCTCCGCCAACCGGCGCCAATTGGTCACACCAAGGGAGTTTAAATCATTTTCCACCTGATCCTTCCAACGGAGTGGGGGCCGCCCTCTACCTCTGCTTCCATAGGCGTGTTCCGATAGAAACACTTTCTTGGCCGGAGCATCATCAATCATTCGCATAACATGGCCTAGCCAGCGCAGCCGCTGCGTTTTAATTCGCTGGACTATGTTGATCTCTTCGTATAGCTCGTACAGCTCATCATTACACCTTCTTCGGTACTCGCCATCGCCAACGCGTAGAGGTCCATAAATCTTTCGAAGAACTTTTCTCTCGAACACTCCCAAAGCCGCTTCATCTGCTGTTGTCATGGTCCATGCTTCTGCCCCATATAGCAGGACGGGAACGATAAGTGACTTGTAGAGTATGATTTTCGTTCGCCGAGAGAGGACTTTACTTTTCAATTGCCTACCTAGTCCAAAGTATTGGCAAGATTGATTCTTAGCTGGATTTCAGTGCTGATGTTTTTGCTAGTGTTGATGCTGGTTCCCAAATAAACGAAGTCTTTTACTATTTCGAAATTATGGCTACCAACAGTAGCGTGGTTGTCAAGGCGCGTGTAAGCTGACTCTTTGCTGGATGACAGCAGGTACTTCGTTTTGTCCTCATTCACCATCAAACCCATCTTTACCGCTTCTTTTTCCAGTTTGGAGTAAGCAGAACTAAGAGCGCGGGTGTTTAAGCCGATGATATCAATGTCATCAGCATATGCCAGTAATTGCACGCCTTTATAGTATATTGTTCCAGTGCGGTCAAGTTCTGCAGCTAGTATAATTTTTCCAGCATCAAATTAAAGAAATGGCACGAAAGGGGGTCACCCTGTCTGAAACCTCGTTTGGTTTCGAACGGCTCGGAGAGGCCCTTCCCAATTTTGACTGAGCTGATGGTGTTGCTCAACGTCCTTTTGCACAGCCGTATAAGTTTTGGGGGAAACCAAATTCAGACATAGCGGCATATAGGCAGCTCCTTTTCGTGCTGTCGCAGGCGGCTTTAAAGTCGACGAAGAGGTGATGTGTGTCGATTCTCTTCTCACGGGTTTTTTCCAAGATTTGGCGCATTGTTAAAATCTGGTCGATGGTAGATTTGCCAGGTCTGAAGCCGCACTGATAAGGTCCAATCAGCCCGATCACGGTGGGCTTCAATCTTTCGCACAATACACTTGAAAGGACCTTATATGCGATATTAAGAAGGCTGATTCCACGATAGTTGGTGCATTTTGCCCTTCTTGTGGACTGGGCAAAGAACACTTAGATTCCAACCGTCGGGCATGCACTCGTCCGCCCATATTTTGCTAAGAAGCTACTGCATGCGCCTTACCAACTCCTCGCCGCCGTACTTGAATAGCTTCGCAGGCAATCCATCAGCGCCCACGGCCTTGTTGTTTTTCAATCTGGTTATTGCTATTCTAACTTCGTCATAATCGGGCGGGGGGACATATATTCCATCATCATCGATTGCGGGATCGGGCTCTTCATCTCTGCGCAGTGAATTGCTGCCTCCATTTAGGAGAGCACGAAGTATTCCCTACATAATCTAAGCACTCTCTCGACATCAGTTACAAGGTCGCCATTTTCATTCCTACAGGAGTTTGCCCCGGTCTTAAAACCTTCCGTCTGTCGCCGCATTTTTTGGTAGAACTTTCAGCGTTATTCCTGGTGGCTAGCAGCTCAAGCTCCTCGCACTCACGCCTTTCTGCTTCTGATTTTTTCTTCCTGAAAAGGCGTCTCGCTTCCCTTTTCAACTCACGATAGCGTTCACACATTCCTCTTGTCGCGCTCGCTTTTAACGTAGCCCTGTAGGCAGCGTCTTTTCTTTCGGTTGCAACGCGGCATTCTTCATTGTACCAGTTGTTTTTTCGTGGCCGCCGGTAACCAATTGTTTCCTCCGCGGCAGAACGAAGTGCTTTGGAGATGTGCTCCCACTGCTCCTGTATTCTTTCAAGATGAGTTGTGCTCTCAGAGAGCAGGTGTGAGAGTCGAGTTGCGAAATCATTGGCCTCTGTTGTGATTGAAGCTTTCCGTAGTCTAGCTTTCCTTGTGTTTTTTGTTCCTTGGTTTTGGCCGCGTTGAGGCGGGTGCGTATTTTAGCTGCAACGAGATAATGGTACGAGTCGATGTTAGGTCCTCGGATCGTGCGCACATCTAAAACACTGGAGGCATGCCGACCGTCTATCACAACGTGATCAATCTGATTGCGAGTATTTCGATCAGGAGACAGCCATGTAGCTTGTTGTATCTTTTTATGCATGAACCTCGTGCTGGATATGACCATGTTTCGAGCACCGGCAAAGTCAATCAGCCTCAGTCCGTTAGGAGAAGTTTCATTGTGTAGGCTAAACTTTCCGACTGTAGGGCCAAAGAAGCCTTTGCCTACCCTGGCGTTAAAGTCGCCAAGCACGACTTTTATATTATGACGGGGGCAGCGCTCGTACGTTAGTTCTTATTGTTCATAAAAAGTGTCTTTCACCTCATCGTCTTTCTCCTCTTGCTTTTATTCGGATAGCGGCGAGACGCTCGTCCACAGGCGTGAACGCCAGCACTTGGCGACAAAGCCTCTCTCCCACCACGAATCCGACGCCGAAACTGCGCTTATTCGTATGGCCACTCCAATAGATGTCACAATTTTGTATCTTTTTTCTTCCTTGCTTGGTCCAACGCATTTCTTGGATGGCGGTGATGTCAGATTTTGCTTTGACGAGGACATCAACCAGTCGGGCATCTGCACCAATCCCATTCAGAGATCGGACGTTCCAGCTGCATGCCCTCAATTCATTGTCCTTCAAACGTTTGCCATGGTCGTCATCAATAGAGTGTATTTATCAGAGGCTTGTTGTTATATTTCATTGGAGTATGGTTTTACGTGGCGGGTCCGAAGCCCAGCGCACAACCCGCTCAGCGGGGGTGAAAATATTACTTGCACGCTTATATAGGGAGCCGCTTGCTCCAAGACAGACGCCCGCTTGCAGCCGCACCTAGAGGTGTACAGACGCTGCCGATGAGATCTCCCCCGGCTAGCCCTTAAACCGATTATGTCAGAGTGGCCCAGCCAGGTTGTCGCCTTCTCACATCCGTTTAGCGGCTACCCAGAGGATACTTGACCGCAAGCGACCGGCAGTAGTGAGCTGCTTGAACCGAATGCAAAAGAATCGCTCTGGCCATTCCCAGGTGAATGGCGGTCAGAAGCTTTCCCCAATTTCGTGGACTTCTACACACGGCTCCACCCTCCTTGTCATTACTAATTTATTTATTTACTCAGGCATAGCATGTATGCAGCGGCGATATTGTCGCTGCCCTCCTTTCTGTTCATCGTCGTTTGTCTGTTGTTTAAAATGTGTAAGCTTTCAAGTGTGTATCTCACCATCTCCCTTTTTTCTTTATCAATAATTTTGGTGTTCATGAAATCAGCTGTATGGCCACAGTTGAGTATGTACTGTGACAGTGCAGTGCTGTGTTTTTGTTTTCTAATATCAGCTGCGTGTTCGGCAATGTGATGTTTTATCACAGTTTTCGTTCTCCTTTCCTTTCCATTCTATTTTGCATATCACGTTGTTTTGTTGTTGCTTGTCTATTGGATTCTTTGTTTTTGTGTATATTTTGGACAGTGTATTGTTGGACTTGTAAGATAGTGTGATGTTTTGTTGTTTAATTATATTGTGATCGACTATAGGACTGAGCTTAGGAATATATGTCACACTGTGGTATTTCTTAGTGTCTGTTGTTGCTGCGTCTGGTAATTTTTTGAGGTGGTTACTGGTTTTTATGATCGCCTGGTTAATCAATTCGTGTATTAGGTGGTTGGGGTAATTATTATTTCTTAAAATCAAATGTATCTTCTCGTTGTTGGCGTCATGGAAATCTTGATGGCTTATGGTCAGTATTTTATTTATCAGATTGTTCGCTGTGTTGATTTTGTATTTGCTTGGTTGGGAGGAGAAACAGTTAATTAGGCGGCCAGAGGACGTTGGCTTTGAGTACAAATCTAATTTAATATTATTGTTTGCTCTGTGTATACGAACATAAAAGAAAGGACTGTTCGCGTTTTCCTCCATTTCCATGGTGAACTGAATTTTATGGTGGTATTTGTTTAGCGTCACACATCAAACGAATACTATTGTTGTTTTTTAATTTTTCTATAATTGAAAAATTGTATTTTCTGTTTGGAATAGTAAGTAGGAAATTTTTCAGGCAACCTGCCCTAGCTGCGCAGATAGATCCATTTCGAAGGGTGATAAGTCTTCATCATCAGTACGCTATAGGCACGCTGCGCTAACCATTTAGCTATACAGCGGTGGTTGGTTTAACTGATAAATTGGTACTTATATTCCTTCTTAAATAAATAAATAAATGTAAGGCGCGATAACCTCCGAAGAGATCTAAGGCCGAGCTTCTCTTCCAATTTGCGTCGTGCTCCTCTTGATTTTCCCTACAAATTGGCCGGACGGGACATACATGTTTTATGCCGACTCCGAACGGCATATGCAGGGCAGATGAGTTTTCACTGAGAGCTTTTCATGGCAGAAATACACTTGGAGCGCTTGCCAAACACTGCCGAGGGGCGACCCGCTTAGAAAAATGTTCTTCTAATTGAAAAACCTTATTTCTAAAATTTTGATGTTGCTTTGCCCGAGGTGCGAACCCAGGGCATACGGTGTGGTAGGCGGAGCACGCTACCATCACGCCAACTATATTTAATCAGCGTTGCGCCATCTGTTGCAAATCGCTGATAATGCTGGATTTGTTTTTGTCAATTACTTTGTTTGACGTTGCCAAGTGCTCTGGGTTTATTAACAATTGTTTTTGTTTTCATCCGCCTATTGATAAATGATTCAAGGTTCGATTCGAGGTCAAGGCCAGAACAATCATTTTTTTCTAATGATAATTATTGTTGTTTTTTAATTTTACTATAATTGAAAAATTTTATTTTGTTTTTGGAACAGTAAGTAGAAAATTTTTCAGACAACCTGCCATAGCTAAAGCGTACTGATGATGAAGGCTTAGCACCCTTCGAAATGGATCTACCTGAGCAGCTATGGCAGGTTGTCTGAAACATTTTCTACTTACTATTCCAAAAACGAAATACAATTTTTCAATTATAGAAAAATTAAAAAACAACAAAAATTATCATTAGAAAAAATTACTGTTCTGGCCTTGAGCTCGAATCGAACCTTGGATAAAAAGTATCTTTGATTTGGCTAAAGAATCAAATAACAAATAAAAAATATTTTTTATTTGGATGCCGGATTTTGTCAAATAAAAAATAAAAAGTATATTTGATTTCGCTGAAGAATCAAATAACAAATAAAAAATATTTTTTTATTTGGATGCCGAATCAAATAAAAGATAAAAAATATCTTTGAATTGAAAACATTTCAAATAAAAAACATATTTTATTTTTGGATTCGTGATTCGTTCAAATAAAAATCACGCAACCCTGCTTTAAACAAATGTACGCACGTGAGATTTTTGTAAAAACTTGAGATTTTAAAAGCTAAGCTTTTTACCGTGAGCCTAGCTCCAAATAAAATACTTCTGCTTCCAGCTAGGAGTCTAGGACGGGGGTAGGGGACGGCAAAATTGACGGACCTAGACTCGGAGAGGAGGACTCCTCGGATGTGGAGTTGCTATCTTCAAGTCAAGAGACTGATGCAACAAGTGGCGGCAAAGTACTGTGGGCAACAGTACTCCGCCACGCAATCAAAAATTTTCGCCCGCTGCTAGGAATCAGCGGGAAACAGCAAGTAAGGCAGGGTCTAAGGCATTAGAGGCTTGGAGGAAGGCGGTTTCAGTTAGCTCTATCTGTCCTGGATAGGATACAGCGGAACAGGGCAAACGGTACCGTCCATCCCAAGGATGCGGAGGCCAGTGTTGCCTTCCAAGCGGTGGTGGACGAGTGCAAGGCGTACTTGAAAGCCGAAAACAAGACCACCGCCGGTAGAAGGAACCGGTCTCTGGAAGAGGCCCCAAGCACCTCAAACAGGAACCGGTCTCTGGAAGAGCTCCCTAGTACCACCAAGAGGAGCAAAATTACCGGGGGAAACGCCTCTACATCAGCCGGAGCGCTGGGAAGGGCCAATGCTTTTTGAGAAATAGTTCCAAGGACTTCTTGAAGGAGTACATGCTGGCCCTAGGGGAGGTCAGGGATGGCTAAGGATTAAGCTCATCCCGGAACCTGACATACCTAAAAGACCCCGATCTCGGCTATGGATTCCGAGAAGGAAAATAGACAGAGGGGCTCTGTTGAAGTATTTGCGGGCTCACAACCGCGAGGTACCCATGTAGGACTGGGTGGTCATCAAGGCAGAGGAATTGCGGCGGAACAGCCTATCTTTTGTACATTACTCCGCTTGATAAAGCTGACTTCACCCTCGCGTGCGGCTCGCCAAGGTGAAAATCCTCCGATCCCCTCAGGAGGAGGAGGAAGAACCGGATGAGGTCGGCGATGCTAACAAGTGCCTGGAGGATTTGCAGCTCGCCGACCAAGATCCTGGACCCCAATAGTTCGAAAGTGTCCAAAGGTTGTCCAAATTAACCTCCAGCAGTCTAGGCTGGCGTCGTACAACCTTGCCGACTGGAGGAAGACGTTGATATAGCCCTTGTTCAGGAGCCCTGGGTGAGGAACGCCCAGGTGAAAGGGCTCTCAATAAAGGGATACTCTACGCTTTACAAGCGTGAGGACGGTAAGTGGTTTTCTTGTTTCTTCTCACAACTCTCCGGGGTTATACCATGGTGGAATTCCTACCTTTACGCTCAGGAAATAGATTCGCCCGTATCAAGATAGTCTCAGTTGCTACAAAAAAGCTATTCAAAAGGCAAGGACGGAATGTGGGGGAGACTTTTGCTCTTCTATCGAGTCAGCCAAAGAATCTTCGAGAATTGGTAAAATTCTATCGAAAGAACAATCCTGGCCATTCTTCTTGAGGAAAGAAACAGTGGAGCTGCTGGTAAAAACGCA
Organism: Eurosta solidaginis; assembly: GCF_040869045.1. Classification (NCBI taxonomy): domain Eukaryota; kingdom Metazoa; phylum Arthropoda; class Insecta; order Diptera; family Tephritidae; genus Eurosta; species Eurosta solidaginis. Next base: position 230,512,203 of record NC_090319.1, on the reverse strand, counting down.
CTTTCCAGGCTGTAGGGAGTATACAGGGGTCAGGCCCGACGAGAGGGGAGGGGGAATGGGGGGATTCCGCTCGGGCCCGGGGTTTATCAGGGTGCCCGCGATTTAGAGGTACTAAGGCATTTTTTTTTAATTCAGGAGAGTCTTTAGTGGTTCCATGTGCTAATTTTAAACCGAATTTCAAAAGCAACGAATATTGATAATGATTTTTTGCCTGAGCCTTCGAACAGTGAGGAGACAATAAAAACATCAACACACTGGTTCATCTTCAAAAAGCCTTCCAACAATACCACGAACTCTGTATCAAAGTGCAGATTATTTAAACGACTTTGATATCGGTACCGTGAATAATGAGTTTTTGCGATCCGAAGATGTCAACGAAATAATTCGTCGAGGTCTTCAAAAGTGTCCTGTTATTTTTCCACGTGATTGTCATGACGAGGCATTTCCTACCTCGTTGTGAAACAGAATCTTGCGAAATGGAGAGAAAGTGGAGCGTGATTGGTTGCTGTGGAGTGCCAGTAGCAATGCTTTTTATTGCCTACCATGTCGTCTGTTAAGCACCAATACTTTAAATCTACCTAAAATTTGTTGTGCGGATATTCGAAATTCCAGGCATGAAATAAGCTATACGATAAACTGTCATCACACGAAAATACTCAAGATCTCATTAAATGTTATATTCAATGGCGATCTTTACAAAATCTAATTCAAAAGGAGGCTACAATTGATACACTTATCAATGAACAGCTAATCACTGAAACTGAAAAGTGAAAAGAAATTTTATATAGAATTTTGGACATTATTTTATTTTTGGGTGAAAGAGCCCTAGCTTTCAAAGGCGAAAGTATATATCTTGGTTAACGAAACGAAGGACATTTTTTGGGGATCTAAGATCTCATAAGTCATTATGATCCGATATTTAGAGATCATTTGGAGAAAGTTAGGATTTCACAACAGCAGCACAAACGTTTACAAGTTCACTATCTTTCCCCAGAGACATTTAGAAGGAGTTTATAGAAATTTGTGCAAGGCACGTTAGGTTAGATCAAGGCAACAAAGCCCAGTTGTTTTTGCTATTATCGTTGATGCTATGCCTGATCCTAGTCACGTTGACTACGTTCATTTTGCGCTAACTCCATTTCAATTCGAAAGCAACAATTTTACAATTCAAGAACGGTAACCAAAAAAACTGGTCAGAAAATCGCTGATATAAGTTGCCATCCTTTAGGTAAACATGAAATCCCATTGAAAGATTGTCGTGCACAAGGGTACGATAACGGCGCCAATATTAAAGGAGTTTACAACGGAGCACTACGTCACATTCTCGACAAAAACTCGAATGCTAATTACTCGCCTTTTGCAACCCACAGTCTCAATTTATGTGGTGTTGATGCTGCAGAATGTTGTACGGCTGCAATTACTTTCTTCGGAGTGTTATTATTATAAATACGAAACAACAGGTTTGACTCACTTATTTACTTTGACTTCCCCTATTCATGATATTTGGCATATCTTTATTAACTTTTCAATGCAAACCCTGCAATTTTTCCTCCAAAAATATCATGAGTTTCAGGTCTAAGTATAATAGGAATCAGGTAAAATAACAGTTGCAACCAAGTTACAACGTAAAAACCTTTTTGGCTGTATTTCGAAGGATCAAAAAAAATAAAAAAATAAAAAATTTCCGAAACCCTCTCAACATAATCTTCAAATTTAGGGGCGGACATTAACAACTTTTTTTTTGAATGGGGAACAACCCACCATAGATGTCGAGGTCCGATATCTAGATACCTTATAAGCTGATTTGAAGTTGATCAGGAACCAATGGGAAACAATTTTAAACGAACGCAAAACAGTTGCTATTCAATTGAAGATCTCGCCAAAGTTTCCGGACATTCGAAAGAGAAAACCCAAAAGACGTTCTGAAGATAATTTAAATGAGATGATTACGGGTGATTTAGAGTCTGATTTTAAAAACAATACATTCCTGGTGATCTTTGATTCGGTAATCACTGGCATTATTAAACGATTTGCAGCTATGAGAAATTTGAGCGAGACGTTTTCCTTTTTGTGGCAATTTGAAGACATCGATGAAACTACGGTTCGGGCGAGCGCAGCAAAATTTGTCGAGAAATATAAGCCGGACATTTCTCAAAGCTTGGAATGCGAAATAATTCACTTGAAACAATGAACTTATAACGAAAAAAAAGATAGAATGGGCTATCAACAGTTTTTCGCCATACAAATCCCCTGGGCCGGATGGCATTTTCCCAGCGATGCTACAAAAAACTCGCTGTCTGGTGACATCCTGGATGGAACGCATCTTTAAAGCTTGCATTCGACTTAGCCATGTGCCCCTGAAGTAGAGAGGGACCAGGTTGATGTTCATCCCAAAGGACAATAAGAGGGGACATGAAAAGCCCAAGGATTTCAGACCCATTAGTTCTTCGTCGTTTGTTCTAAAGACGTTTGAAAGACTACTGGACGTCCACATTCGCAGCACGTTGGATACCTAAAAGACCCCGATCTCGGGTATGGATTCCGAGAAGGAAAATAGACAGAGGGGCTCTGTTGAAGTACTTGCGGGCTCACAACCGCGAGGTACCCATGTAGGACTGGGTAGTCATCAAGGCAGAGGACCTGCGGCGGAACAGCCTCTCTTTTGTGCATTGCTCTGCTTGACAAAGCTGATTTCACCCTCTGTTTGGCGTGCGGCTCGCCAAGGTGAAAATCCTCCGATCCCCTAAGGAGGAGGAGGAAGAACCGGATGAGGTCGGCGATGCTAACAAGCGCCTGGAGGACTTGCAGCTCGCCGACCAAGATCCTGGACCCAAATAGTTCGAAAGTGTCCAAAGGGTGTCCAAATTAACCTCCAGCACTCTAGGCTGGCCTTGGACAACCTTGCCGTCTTCCTACTGGAGGAAGACGTCGATATATGGCCTTGTTCAGGAGCCCTGGGTGTGGAACACCCAGGTGAAAGGGCTCTCAATAAAGGGATACTCTTCGTTTTACAAGCGCGAGGACGGTAAGTGGTTTTCTTGTTTCTTCTCACAGCTCTCCGGGGTTATACCATGGTGGAATTCCAACCTTTTTACGCTCAGGAAATAGACTCGCCCGTATAAAGATAGTCTCAGTTGCTACAAAAAAGCTATTCAAAAGGCAAAGACGGAATGTGGGGGAGACTTTTGCTCTTCCATCGAGTCAGCCAAAGAATCTTCGAGAATTGGTAAAATTCTATCGAAAGAACAATCCTGGCCATTCTTCTTGAGGAAAGACGATGTCTCATGGATAGGGAGCTCCGCAGAAACAGTGGAGCTGCTGGTAAAAACGCACTTTCCAGGCTGTAGGGAGTACACAGGGGTCAGGCCCGACGAGAGGGGAGGGGGAATGGGGGGATTCCGCTCGGGCCCGGGGTTTATCAGGGGGCCCGCGATTTAGAGGTACTAAGGCATTTTTTTTTTAATTCAGGAGAGTCTTTAGTGGTTCCATGTGCTAATTTTAAACCGAATTTCAAAAGCAACGAATATTGATAATGATTTTTTGCCTGAGCCTTCGAACAGTGAGGAGACAATAAAAACATCAACACACTGGTTCATCTTCAAAAAGCCTTCCAACAATACCACGAAGTCTGTATCAAAGTGCAGATTATTTAAACGACTTTGATATCGGTACCGTGAATAATGAGTTTTTGCGATCCGAAGATGTCAACGAAATAATTCGTCGAGGTCTTCAAAAGTGTCCTGTTATTTTTCCACGTGATTGTCATGACGAGGCATTTCCTACCTCGTTGTGAAACAGAATCTTGCGAAATGGAGAGAAAGTGGAGCGTGACTGGTTGCTGTGGAGTGCCAGTAGCAATGCTTTTTATTGCCTACCATGTCGTCTGTTAAGCACCAATACTTTAAATCTACCTAAAATTTGTTGTGCGGATATTCGAAATTCCAGGTATGAAATAAGCTATACGATAAACTGTCATCACACGAAAATACTCAAGATCTCATTAAATGTTATATTCAATGGCGATCTTTACAAAATCTAATTCAAAAGGAGGCTACAATTGATACACTTATCAATGAACAGCTAATCACTGAAACTGAAAAGTGAAAAGAAATTTTATATAGAATTTTGGACATTATTTTATTTTTGGGTGAAGGAGCCCTAGCTTTCAAAGGCGAAAGTATATATCTTGGTTAACGAAACGAAGGACATTTTTTGGGGATCTAAGATCTCATAAGTCATTATGATCCGATATTTAGAGATCATTTGGAGAAAGTTAGGATTTCACAACAGCAGCACAAACGTTTACAAGTTCACTATCTTTCCCCAGAGACATTTAGAAGGAGTTTATAGAAATTTGTGCAAGGCACGTTAGGGAAACTATATTAGATCAAGGCAAGAAAGCCCAGTTGTTTTTGCTATTATCGTTGATGCTATGCCTGATCCTAGTCACGTTGACTACGTTCATTTTGCGCTAACTCCATTTCAATTCGAAAGCAACAATTTTACAATTCAAGAACGGTAACCAAAAAAACTGGTCAGAAAATCGCTGATATAAGTTGCCATCCTCTAGGTAAACATGAAATCCCATTAAAAGATTGTCGTGCACAAGGGTACGATAACGGCGCCAATATTAAAGGAGTTTACAACGGAGCACTACGTCACATTCTCGACAAAAACTCGAATGCTAATTACTCGCCTTTGCAACCCACAGTCTCAATTTATGTGGTGTTGATGCTGCAGAATGTTGTACGGCTGCAATTACTTTCTTCGGAGTGTTATTATTATAAATACGAAACAACAGGTTTGACTCACTTATTTACTTTGACTTCCCCTATTCATGATATTTGGCATATCTTTATTAACTTTTCAATGCAAACCCTGCAATTTTTCCTCCAAAAATATCATGAGTTTCAGGTCTAAGTATAATAGGAATCAGGTAAAATAACAGTTGCAACCAAGTTACAACGTAAAAACCTTTTTGGCTGTATTTCGAAGGATCAAAAAAAATTAAAAAAAAAAAATTTCCGAAACCCTCTCAACATAATCTTCAAATTTAGGGGCGGACATTAACAACTTTTTTTTTGAATGGGGAACAACCCACCATAGATGTCGAGGTCCGATATCTAGATACCTTATAAGCTGATTTGAAGTTGATCAGGAACCAATGGGAAACAATTTTAAACGAACGCAAAACAGTTGCTATTCAATTGAAGATCTCGCCAAAGTTTCCGGACATTCGAAAGAGAAAACCCAAAAGACGTTCTGAAGATAATTTAAATGAGATGATTACGGGTGATTTAGAGTCTGATTTTAAAAACAATACATTCCTGGTGATCTTTGATTCGGTAATCACTGGCATTATTAAACGATTTGCAGCTATGAGAAATTTGAGCGAGACGTTTTCCTTTTTGTGGCAATTTGAAGACATCGATGAAACTACGGTTCGGGCGAGCGCAGCAAAATTTGTCGAGAAATATAAGCCGGACATTTCTCAAAGCTTGGAATGCGAAATAATTCACTTGAAACAATGAACTTATAACGAAAAAAAAGATAGAATGGGCTATCAACAGTTTTTCGCCATACAAATCCCCTGGGCCGGATGGCATTTTCCCAGCGATGCTACAAAAAACTCGCTGTCTGGTGACATCCTGGATGGAACGCATCTTTAAAGCTTGCATTCGAGTTAGCCATGTGCCCCTGAAGTAGAGAGGGACCAGGTTGATGTTCATCCCAAAGGACAATAAGAGGGGACATGAAAAGCCCAAGGATTTCAGACCCATTAGTTCTTCGTCGTTTGTTCTAAAGACGTTTGAAAGACTACTGGACGTCCGCATTCGCAGCACGTTGGATACCTAAAAGACCCCGATCTCGGGTATGGATTCCGAGAAGGAAAATAGACAGAGGGTCTCTGTTGAAGTACTTGCGGGCTCACAACCGCGAGGTACCCATGTAGGACTGGGTAGTCATCAAGGCAGAGGAACTGCGGCGGAACAGCCTCTCTTTTGTGCATTGCTCTGCTTGACAAAGCTGATTTCACCCTCTGTTTGGCGTGCGGCTCGCCAAGGTGAAAATCCTCCGATCCCCTAAGGAGGAGGAGGAAGAACCGGATGAGGTCGGCGATGCTAACAAGCGCCTGGAGGACTTGCAGCTCGCCGACCAAGATCCTGGACCCAAATAGTTCGAAAGTGTCCAAAGGGTGTCCAAATTAACCTCCAGCACTCTAGGCTGGCCTTGGACAACCTTGCCGTCTTCCTACTGGAGGAAGACGTCGATATATGGCCTTGTTCAGGAGCCCTGGGTGTGGAACACCCAGGTGAAAGGGCTCTCAATAAAGGGATACTCTTCGTTTTACAAGCGCGAGGACGGTAAGTGGTTTTCTTGTTTCTTCTCACAGCTCTCCGGGGTTATACCATGGTGGAATTCCAACCTTTTTACGCTCAGAAAATAGACTCGCCCGTATAAAGATAGTCTCAGTTGCTACAAAAAAGCTATTCAAAAGGCAAAGACGGAATGTGGGAGAGACTTTTGCTCTTCCATCGAGTCAGCCAAAGAATCTTCGAGAATTGGTAAAATTCTATCGAAAGAACAATCCTGGCCATTCTTCTTGAGGAAAGACGATGGCTCATGGATAGGGAGCTCCGCAGAAACAGTGGAGCTGCTGGTAAAAACGCACTTTCCAGGCTGTAGGGAGTATACAGTGGTCAGGCCCGACGAGAGGGGAGGGGGAATGGGGGGATTCCGCTCGGGCCCGGGGTTTATCAGGGGGCCCGCGATTTAGAGGTACTAAGGCATTTTTTTTTAATTCAGGAGAGTCTTTAGTGGTTCCATGTGCTAATTTTAAACCGAATTTCAAAAGCAACGAATATTGATAATGATTTTTTGCCTGAGCCTTCGAACAGTGAGGAGACAATAAAAACATCAACACACTGGTTCATCTTCAAAAAGCCTTCCAACAATACCACGAACTCTGTATCAAAGTGCAGATTATTTAAACGACTTTGATATCGGTACCGTGAATAATGAGTTTTTGCGATCCGAAGATGTCAACGAAATAATTCGTCGAGGTCTTCAAAAGTGTCCTGTTATTTTTCCACGTGATTGTCATGACGAGGCATTTCCTACCTCGTTGTGAAACAGAATCTTGCGAAATGGAGAAAAAGTGGAGCGTGACTGGTTGCTGTGGAGTGCCAGTAGCAATGCTTTTTATTGCCTACCATGTCGTCTGTTAAGCACCAATACTTTAAATCTACCTAAAATTTGTTGTGCGGATATTCGAAATTACAGGTATGGAAGAAGCTATACGATAAACTGCCATCACACGAAAATACTCAAGATCTCATTAAATGTTATATTCGATGGCGATCTTTACAAAATCTAATTCAAAAGGAGGCTACAATTGATACACTTATCAATGAAGAGCTAATCACTGAAACTAAAATGTGGAAAGAAATTTTATATAGAATTTTGGACATTATTTTATTTTTGGGTGAAAGAGCCCTAGCTTTCAAAGGCGAAAGTATATATCTTGGTTAACGAAACGAAGGACATTTTTTGGGGATCTAAGATCTCATAAGTCATTATGATCCGATATTTAGAGATCATTTGGAGAAAGTTAGGATTTCACAACAGCAGCACAAACGTTTACAAGTTCACTATCTTTCCCCAGAGACATTTAGAAGGAGTTTATAGAAATTTGTGCAAGGCACGTTAGGGAAACTATATTAGATCAAAGCAAGAAAGCCCAGTTGTTTTTGCTATTATCGTTATGCTATGCCTGATCCTAGTCACGTTGACTACGTTCATTTTGCGCTAACTCCATTTCAATTCGAAAGCAACAATTTTACAATTCAAGAACGGTAACCAAAAAAACTGGTCAGAAAATCGCTGATATAAGTTGCCATCCTCTAGGTAAACATGAAATCCCATTAAAAGATTGTCGTGCACAAGGGTACGATAACGGCGCCAATATTAAAGGAGTTTACAACGGAGCACTACGTCACATTCTCGACAAAAACTCGAATGCTAATTACTCGCCTTGTGCAACCCACAGTCTCAATTTATGTGGTGTTGATGCTGCAGAATGTTGTACGGCTGCAATTACTTTCTTCGGAGTGTTATTATTATAAATACGAAACTACAGGTTTGACTCACTTATTTACTTTGACTTCCCCTATTCATGATATTTGGCATATCTTTATTAACTTTTCAATGCAAACCCTGCAATTTTTCCTCCAAAGTTTCAGGTCTAAGTATAATAAGAATCAAGTAAAATAACAGTTGCAATAAATATTGAAAGTGCTATAACTTCTTTGTTTATTATTTTAGTAATATGGTTTCAAAGCAACATTTTCTTAGATTTCCAAGTACTTTCGTTTAGTAAGGAAAAAAATATACATTAGGGGGGGTAAAATTTTGTTAGCTGACATAATCATGTGAAAACGACTTCATAGCTTAAAAGGACATTAAACGAAAATTTGAAGCTTCGCAAGGCCAAAATAATGATATATTTTAAAAATCGGACGTCAAATAACCAAGTTACAACGAAAAAACCTTTTTGGCTGTATTTCGAAGGATCAAAAAAGATTAAAAAAAAATTTTTCCGAAACCCTCTCAACATAATCTTCAAATTTAGGGGCGGACATTAGCAACTTTTTTTTTGTATGGGGACCAACCCAGTCTACTGCGCAAGCATACCGAGATGTTACCGGCATTCTCAAGTACATCAACAAGTTCGAATGTATCTTGCTGTCCTCAATTTGGTTCAAAATAGTGACTACCATTAATGAAAGAAACTTGGTCCTCCAAGCTAGAGACGTCACCATAGATGTTGAGGTCCGACATCTAGATACTTTGTAAGCTGATTTGAAGCTGATCAGGAACCAATGGGAAACAATTTTAAACGAATGCAAAACAGTTGCTATTCAATTGAAGATCTCGCCAAAGTTTCCGGACGTTCGAAAGAGAAACCCCAAAAGACGTTCTGAAGATAATTTAAATGAGATGATTACGGGTGATTCAGAGTCTGATTTTAAAAATAATACATTCCTGGTGATCTTTGATTCGGTAATCACTGGCATTATTGAACGATTTGCAGCTATGAGAAATTTGAGCGAGACGTTTTCCTTTTTGTGGCAATTTGAAGACATGGATGAAACTACGGTTCGGGCGAGCGCAGCAAAATTTGTCGAAAAATATAAGCCGGACATTTCTCAAAGCTTGGAATGCGAAATAATTCACTTGAAACAATGAACTTATAACGAAAAAAAAGAAAGAATGGGCTATCAACAGTTTTTCGCCATACGAATCCCCAGGGCCGGATGGCATTTTCCCAGCGATGCTACAAAAAACTCGCTGTCTGGTGACACCTTGGATGGAACGCATCTTTAAAGCTTGCATTCGACTTAGCCATGTGCCCCTGAAGTAGAGAGGGACCAGGTTGATGTTCATCCCAAAGGACAATAAGAGGGGGCATGAAAAGCCCAAGGATTTCAGACACATTAGTCCTTCGTCGTTTGTTCTAAATACGTTTGAAAGACTACTGGACGTCCGCATTCGCAGCACGTTGGATACCTTTGGGCTATCAAAAGCCCAACACGCCTATCTCAGGGGCCGCTTTACATGAACTGGTCCTCAAGGTAGAATCGTCCTGCGAAAACAAGCAATTTACCCTGGCTGCATTCTTGGACATAGAGGGAGCTTTCAATAATGTCTGGTAGGAAGCAATAGAAGACGCCCTTCATGTAGTCGGTATAGAGGACCCTATAGTAAACTGGATAGGGACGGCTCTGCGGTCCAAAACGATGACCGCTACACTGGGGGCTAACGAGATCACGGCACCTCCGTGGAAAGGGACCCCTCAGGGCGGGGTCTTATCACCACTGCTCTGGCTTTGCGTTATAGACAACATACTTCGTCAACTCAACAGGGATGTGGTTAAAGTGGTGGCCTTCGCGGATGACGTAGTCATACTGGTATCTGGTCTGTGTCCCGATGTGATTAGTGGGATCATGCAGGGATCACTGAGGAAGCTGATTAGCTTGGCGGAGACCACCGGACTAAGCGTTAACCCTTCAAAAATAGAACCAGTGCTTTTCACCACTACGACGAAAATCCCAATTTTTAACCTTCCCATTCTTGATGTCCAGGAGTTGGGGCTTTCTGATAGGACCAAACACCTAGGAGTTTTTTTGACACCAAAGCTGAATTGGAGGCTTAACACAGAGCACAGAGTCAAACGAGCATACGGGGCTATGTATTCCTACAAAGGAATGCTAGGTAAAAATTGGGGTCTGAGGCCAGACCTCATGGCATGGATATATAAGGCAGTTTTCGACCAATTCGGACATATGGGGCACTGGTATGGTGGAGGGCGGTAGAGGTGAAATACGTTATTAACATGCTAGGGAAAGCTCAATGATCTGCCTGCGGAGCGATCACGGGGGCAATTAGGGCATGTCCCTCGGAAGCTTTAAACGTGATGTGCAATGTCCCACCGTTAGATCTCTTTATCAAGGAAACGGCATCTCAAGGGGCCCTAAGGCTTGGGGGAGCGTACATACGGGCACGGCCGCATCCTGCTCAATATCAACGACTCCCGCATCACGTCAAAAACGGACTACATATGTCCAAGGGCAGTCTTCGACACAAACTACACAATTCTCTTCCCCACAGGGAAAGATTGGAAAGATGGGGATCACTCAGAGCATCTAAAATGGCTTGCAGAGTGGGAGTATTTGCGACTGCCCCGGCCACGTCCTTATGTATGCGGCTTCCCGACTCGGCGAGCGTGTTTCAAGCTGAGATTTTCGCTATCCTAGAGGTATAGCGTTAATTGATATCAATAGTAACGGTAACAGAGCAGCAATTTTCTCCGATAGCCAGACGGCTCTTGGAGCTCTCGGGTCAGCGACGATAAAATCAAACCTGGTTGTGCAGTGTAGGGAGAGCGCCATGATTCTGGCTAGCCGGTAGATCGTTACTCTGATATTTGTGCCGGGGCATCGAAACATACAGGGTAATAACATGGCGGATGAGCTGGCATGGCGTGGAGCGGCTCTTGATGTCTCAGGAGCGAAGGAGGTCCTTGCACCCCTGGGACTCATCAAGGGTCGCATCTCCCAGCACTGGTTGAGCGAGGCCAACAATAGGTGGAAGCGGTTGCGGTCCTGTAGAGATTCTAGGAACTTGTAGCCATTATATAACGAAAAACGATATATTACTGCCTTTAAGATGAACAGAAGGGATACATCGAGAGTAGTTGTGGTGCTCACGGGGCATTGGACAATTGGAGTACATGCGGCACGAATGGAACACAATACCTCCTGTCGCAGCTGCAAGCATCCGGAGGCAGAGGAAACGGTTGAGCATCTGCTGTGCGAATGCCCAGCACACTATCGAAGCAGAATAAAGTTTCTTGCAAAGCCCTTTTTCGAAAGCCTCCCAGAACTCAAGGATGTTAGGCCGGGAGAGCTCAAATTTATAAACTCCAAGGGATGGATATAGGGGGACGGGTTTCCCTGAGGCGCTTAAAAATACTTACTAGTCTGCTTACAACACCCTTTCATTGATTAGCTCACGAGTTGTGGTATCAAAACGGCGCATGAGCGCTAATTGGAGTCACTTGGGACTCGCCACTCCAACCACCCAACCAACCATGAAAGCTTCATAAACACTCTCTCGCCCATTTTCTTCAACCAGTGTTGTGTATTGGTGAAAATATAGTCTTATAGATATAAAAAAAATCCTAAGCTATGTGACAGACTACAACCGTAATTAGCTGCAGGTTTTATGAAGAAGGCGAAATAAAAGGATTACCCATTACAGGGTAAATGTAGTACGCCTATCGTTTTTCAAAGCTGAAATATGGCGTAGAAAAAAATGCTACCTCTTGGATATCCTTAGCGTTATTTATTTATTATTTATTTATTTATTATTTAAAGTCGACGACAAACTATGGTCGACTGCATAATATAAAAGATATATAAATATACAACTCAAAAGATAAAATTTAAGATATATCGAGATTTCAACAATGTTATATTACAAACAAAGAAATATTAATGAACATTACTATTTAATTTCAAAATATAATAATAATAAGAAATATGAGTAGAAATAAGATCTTATGCCGAAATCTTATACTGGCGGAATGCATCAGATTCCGCTCAGCATGATATCGGAATGCAGTGGATTCCAATCTCCCTGTTGGAATGCAACAAGATTCCAATCAGCATGTCATGGGAATCCGGCAGTGCTAAGAGTAGTGTAATGAGGATACGCTTAGAGTACCAATCTAATATTAAGTTATTTTTTGTTTTATATATATACGGGCATCCAGAAATGGTATGCTATTGTTTTCTTCCATCTCCATAGTGAATTGTAGTCTGCTATGGTATTGGTTCATTCTTTTAAGTATGATATTTGAATCATCTCTTTGGACAATGGCATATGTTGCGGGGGGAATGTGGCACGCGTGTCGTAGGGCGCGATCGCACGCAAATATAAGAAATAAAAAAGAGAAGAATACCGAGTAATTACAATTATTTATTTATAAATATTTTACAATATTGGCTTATGAAAGTGAAGCACTCACAAACTTCCTGGTCGTCAGGACAGCTAATTAATTTCACAATACAAATAGCAATTCCGATTGAATATGCAGTAGTGCAATTAGAAGGAAATTAATGGGAATACAAAGTGCACTTGGCACATTCAAATTCATGCAAGGGATGAATTGCAAAAAGCAAATTGAAAATTAAAAATTACGTGACAATGGCAAGGAGTTAAATTATACAAAATAAATTCCCTTGGCAGTTCACAATTTAGACCACAATTTAAAGTTTAAGGTATACACTCGAAGAATTAGGAAACTCACCTGGGGCTAGCTGCTGGCTCTTGAACGTTCCAAATTAGAAAGAAAGATTTAAAAACGAAAAAGGTCCGCACCACCTGCCGATAGCCAACTTTCGTCGAGTTTTTCCCCTTTGAAGTTAGCGCTCGGCAGGGGTGGGCCGTTACCGGTAAATAATAATATTGCCAAAAAATGTGCATTAGGGTGGTAGCGAATATTTAGGCTGGTGGCCTAAACATGCCGGCCCCCTTGCGGCGAGCAACTCGAAAGAGCAAAACAAAAAAAAAAAAACTGGTGAGTACGCCAGCAACCTTCCCAAGGCAGGATAAACTAAATAAATTAAAACTATGATATGTATGTATAGTTGGATCGTAAGTACGATCTCCGGCGGACATCCGTGCTCGCAGTAATGCAGCCTCGCTGAACTGTGGATGAAAAAGAAAAGCGTTAGTATTGTGGTATAATTAAAGTTTTATAGGGGTGGGCTCCAGACACGACGAGGCCGAAAATTGTGGCTTGGGCGAGGAGCCCGCCGACAGTCGACGTGGGTGTACCTCCGACCATAATACTGGCGTAGACGGCGGCGCCCAAAGTGAGCAACACTGGGGACGATCGGTAAAATGTCGGATCGGCCAGCTTCATGAATTGGAATGGGGCCGCTACCGACGGGTCCAGATTTGCCGTGGGGTTTAACCTGGCATAGTTTGCTATTACGGTGGCTTGGGTCGTGATCTTTCCCGCTACCCCATACTTCCCTCGAAGAACGACGGTGCCCCTCGAAAGACGTGCGGTATTGTTACGCTCCAGGTGTAGATCCTTGCACAGATTGGCATCGATAATGCTGGTGGGAGCGCAGGCATCTAACAGGGCGCGGACCAGGTGTGAACGACCTCCTGCCTCAATTCGGACGATGGCTGTCGGCGCCATGGCTATCAATGCTCGAGTTATAGTCGATGCCGCTAAATTTTCCCGGAGTCTACTACTCCTGAAGCCAGTGGGGGTTTGTTGTTGCCTCACGAGAGCTAGATGGTTGTTGCGCATCTTATTAGGGGCCGCCCTCCCAGTGAACTGTCGTGACGAGCGGGACGGACGCGGTTCCGCGTCGTCACGCTGGTTACCAGTAGGGCGGTGCGATGGGCGGAAAGGACGTGTCTCCGCGCCATCCCCGATTTGTAAGCGCGCGAAAGCGCCGTGCATAGGCGAGCGGTTCTCGGGTCTTTCATGACGTAATGGTGGCCGGAATCGCGGCGTTTCTAAGTTGCCCGATTGGGCTACCTCTGCTGCATTTGCCAGCCTCTCTTCTTCCTCTTCTTCCTCGACTTGCTGGGCCCATGATTTGGTTTGCTCCGTGACATGGATGGAGAGGACCCCATCCGAACTCGCATCGTCGTCGTCGTGCTTGCTTTGAGGTTGTGACGGCTGATCCTCGTCCATATGTAGCGTCGAGTGATGTGGTTCACTGCAACGTCGGCATCGGTCTTGGCTGGAGCATATTTCCAGGCGGTGGAACGGGGATAGGCAGTTGGGACAATAGCGGTGAATGAGTATTGCACGTAGTCGCTCCTCAGTCGACATACCACGGTAAATTGGGCACAATCGCACTCCGTGCGGTTTGGTGCACAGACGACAAGCGATGGTGAACGCATTGGGGCGTGCCTCGGTTTTGGAGCGTTTGAATGCAAATCCAGGCATGTCTGGAAGTGGTAGCGTTTAGTAATATCGCTGCATAGGTTGGTTGCGTGGCTAATGGGCGGAGAGTAGAAGTTTAATTGTTCGAGCTTGTGGTTGGCGTACTCGGGTTAAGGGTTTATTTGGGATGAATAATCTGGTTAAGTTATTCTGCCGATGTAGTGACGTGTAGTGGTTGAACCCACTGTTAGGCTTAGTAAACTTTGATTGACATACGCCTAAAATGATCCTTCGTTTTGAAAATAGTTTCATCCGAATGAATATGCTGATATTGAAAGCCACCAATAGTAAAATTAAGAATTATTAAATATAGACTTAGGGCAAACTATATTTTTGGTGTTTGCCTAAGGCAGGCAATACGCGATAATATACGGTATATCACGGTAAACCCGTGTGTTGTCACGGCTCCTTGTAATTGCCCTACAAAATTTGGTCACAAAACTTACCCACGCCCACGCAAATGTGACTATGAATATAACCTATGAATGACTGTAAAATGACTAGTCAAATGACGTCGTGCAGATAAAATGTGCGACAGATGGCAAGAGGCCTTTATCCGCTGTCTGGGAACACTCTTGGTGTTGATTTGGGCCATGTTGTGTGAGAACCACAAATTGTGGTGTATTTGTTGATTTCAACACAACTCTGGCGGGAATAGGCTACACTATCGAGTGTGGCAATTTGTAGCGCTGTCAGCTGATAACTCTTCCACTCATTGGAATGAGGCAGCTGTGCGGTGCTGCCAATTTGGCAGCGTAATGAGACATAATGGTCATGTCATGCAATTATTTAGGGATTTTATAGTCCTTTTGAAAAAGTTTAATTTCTCCCTTGTTTGTAGTATCGAAAGCATATATGACACTACTTTATTCTTGCTTGGATTTCAAGCTAAAAGGACTGACGAAACTTTATCGGAAGTTCAGTACACAAAAACAATTCCTATCATGAAAGCGAGACCACTATTGAGTGTGACATGTTTCTGTTTATGTTTTACATTTTGACTGTGCACTAACCTTTTAACAATGAAAACCTTGCAAATAAACCGCGAAAATTATTTCGGTCTCGAGTGGTTCACCTTTTGTTTTCACAAGAAAGTTGATTTTGATTGTGTGTTTATGCACCACATTGTCAAAATAAAACAAATTTTCATTTGTCGGAAAAAGTAAAGTTGTTCGGGTACTAACACTCGAGTTTGTTGGATCCCGCGGATCCGACTTGTGATCCCATGGAGTCGCGCGCAATGTGTTTACGGCGTAAGAAAAGACAAAAGCAAATTTCATCGAGTGGCAACCTTGATTCGTTCATTCAAAATGTCATTCATTCTTGGAAATGAGTATAGAGACATTTTGAATGAATTTTCACTATGAAGAAAAACGTGTGACGGGTAAGTATGAGTATCGTTCCCTTTTTGATAATTTTATATTTTATTTTATTCGATTCTCTTTTTTTTCTCGTTTCAGATGCCAAACGTTACAGCAGCACCATCGCCTTTCCCATATTGCAAAAGAGGATGCTATTAAAAAAAAAATAGAAAATAGTAAAAATGCTTTTATTGAAAAAGTAATTATCAAGAGGAAGTTACGACTAAGCTACCCTGCAGTAAATCGTCGGATTACTTTCGATATCATTGAAACGGCCATACCACTGTCATGCCTTATGCATTATATGCACCTACCACTAGCACCTCCGTCATATTTGTTTTATTAAAATATCCTTTAAAGGCTACTACCAGTACATCGGCGTATCCAAAAAATACGCCTGACACACAAATTAGTAATGCCCTGTGACTAAAATGTCTGACTACATAGCATTCCGGTGGTTTCGGCGCTATAAACTTTTCTTCCTGTTAGGTGTTCTTATATTGGGATTGCAAGTGTTTCTAGCATACAAATCGCTAAATATATCTAACTCCAATGGAATCTTGACCACCCAAAAATTCATATCTAGAAGCCAATGCTGCGGCGCTGGCGCATGCCAATAATCAAGCAAATAAACGATCGTTTGGTAATGACTTTGTAAGTGAGCGGGCTGTTAACTATCAACAAGATAAAGCTGCACTTAAGCTAAAACAAACATCATCATCAATGGGAAACAACCGCAATAACGATGCTAGTCAACTCATACTTAATATTGCACGTTTTGGAATTAAAATGAATTGTAATATTACTGCCAAGGAAGCGCTTTCGGCAATGCAACGCGCGCGGAGTCTAGAATGTCGAAAACAAATTGCTCAAACTGCATGTGCTATTCAATTGGGAAATTTTTATGCGAAAAAATTACCCAACCACTGTCCCACTGGCAATCATTCAGCGAATACTGCGCTCGGTTGCTATCAAGCTGAAAAGGAGTATCGCCTACTTTCTGGTTATTTTATCAATTATAAAACCACCAACACGCCACAAAAATGCATACAACCTTGTCTACAATCGGGGTTTCCATATGTGGGTGTACAATATGCTAGCGAATGTTTCTGTGGTGCTGATTTCCACCTGCGTCAGCGAAATTGCCAGACTCGGTGTAACATGAAATGCTCGGGGGATCCGCGTGAGCCGTGCGGCGGTTTTTGGTATTAATATTTACGCAACTGGGATTACAATTTATAAATCAATTTGAGCTCACTGCTTTTAAGCATTTCTGTTAGTCTCTTCGTCCCTCATCACCCCTCACTAATTATGCATTGTCGTCTCCACATAACAAATAAATCCAGTAACTCGGTTGTTTGCAAATTTACAGAGTTTACGCCGCAGAACGCCGAAAACAGAAATGCGCGTACACAGACTGAAGGTGTACGAATTGCATTTTGGTTGACGCTTAATGGGCGGGGCTTGCGCCAAGTTTGTTTAATTAAATCCCTTTATTCGCCATATCATGTATTCTATATACACGTAGATGCGCGCCAATCATACCTCTACCGCAAATTGACGGAATTGGAATCGAGATTTCCAAACATTCGGTTAGGCCGAAAACGTTTCTCAACAATCTGGGGTGGTGCATCTTTACTGACAATGTTATTGCAATGCATGGAGGATCTCTTAGCTGCTGAGTGGCAATGGGATTTTGTAATAAGTTTAAGTGAGTGATTATCCAGTTAAAACTATAGGTAAACTCGTGAGTTGTCTAACAGCTAACAAAAATCACAATTTTGTAAGGAGTCATGGACGTGACACACAGCGTTCTGCAAAAGAACAAAGCAACCGAAAGCAAAGCTTGCTAAGTATCGTTCACAATTGCTGGAACCTGCCAAAATGGGAGAGAAAGGTGATGGTTTCGATGTGTTAAAAAGTGGCGATGCGCGCGTAGCCTTAATTGAGTCATTGAATATAAAGGTGCCAATACACAGGTGCTCGATTTGCCTGGAATTATTGAGGGTGCCGCGCAGGGCAAAGGTCGTGGTCGGCGGGCAATCGCTGTAGCACGTACTGCAGATTTAGTTATCATGATCCTGATGTTAGGTGCACCTAACCCAAATGTGCTCGAATGTGAGTTGGAATCTGAAGGCATACGATTAAAAAGAAAGGGTGGCGGTCGTAGTCTCAACTCGACTCGCGCTTTTACGCGTTGTAACGAAGAAAATAGGTACGCGCTAAAATATTTTATTGTACCGTCAGTAGACGCTAATAAAGACTTAATTTTTATTGCAGCTTAACGACTAATCGAACAAAAGGCATTGCCCAATATGATGGCACCCACAGGGTCTCGAGGGGACTATGGAGAAAAGATGATGGTGAGTAAAAAAAAAAGTATACATAACAATTTTTGTTAGGCGTTTTTCATGACCGTAATACCGCTCCGAAATCAATGGCGCATAGCCATAGTCAATACAAAATATGTTCTAAATCCAGCCGCAGCTTTGTGACATAACTTTTATGAACAATCTGTCATAAAAGGCTGCAACTAAATACAAAACCTATCCCACCCTGACCACGGCTACGCGACAGTTCGTTTGTTGTTCTTTGGTATATTGTCGTTGTTTTAATTTGCCATGTTGTGGAGCGCAAAGCTTAGGTTTCTTCGATTTTAATTTAAGGACTGTTGTTCAAGTTTGAAAAAAAAATTATCATAACAATACTTATGACTTAAAATTAAAGCGATATAAACTAGTTAGAAGAAAATGTAATAGTCTCATTAACTAACTTGATTTTTCCTACAAAATCTTGCTATTCTCCTCAAACGAAAGAATCCTATATTTATATCTGATTAACACCGTATTATCTTTACATAAGAGCTAAATATTGCTTAAAGAAATTTTGATTATGTTAAAATTTCCAGATCTCTGCTGAAACTTGGCTTGCATATTGCAGTGTGAATAATAATAGCCGTATTTTTTTTTTTTCTTTAACATTACCATAAAATCAGTGGGACTGGTTGTTTATTTATATATTCAAGTAAAATATTACAAGCAAAGTTTTGATTAAAGAATGTGATAAAAATTAAAACAATTACTTCCGTCAATTCAGTTTTTGTAGCAAAAGACTTAAGATTTTCATCAAATAATTTACTCATTGCTTGTAGTGTTTTGTTTGATAAATTAACTTCTGATTGTTGAATTGGTTGTTTGGTGTTATCAATTGCGCCGCGAGTTTGATTTTTATTCAATTGTAAATCGTTTGAATTTTCGATGGTATAAGTATGATCTGTATTAGAATGTGCTTGAGAGTTTTCAGTGTTGGTTGTGGTGTTGGCCTCAGAGTCTTGTTCATTTTCAATACCTATTCCGTCGCTTTCAGGATTAAAGGTATTGGAATTCGAGGGCAAAGCCTCTAGGAACGTAGTGGGTTCAAAATAGCCCTGCTCTCCAGGAGCAACTGCAGTTGCCGATCTTGTCACAATGCCATGTTGTTTAAGGATTTTATACTTATCATACATTTTATATACCTCTGGGTGGGCACGCTTCATAAGTTTGATGAAATTGGACGATACATTTTGTGTCCACGCAACACAACTCGACAAGAAACGCAACGCGCTTTAATGGTGTCACCAGTTTTTAAGTGCACATTCTCGGGGACTTCAAAAAAAAGGCGGCACAAATAGCACTGCAGCTTCTCCTCTGCGATAACGTTTAGGTGGTTGCTGTGGCAAAGAAAATCCCAGATGTTGCATCTTATACTGGCCACCACCACCTACACCATCATTACATGCGTTAGCGTTACTCAAATAATCGAAATGCCTTTTTTGGCCAGTATTGGTTGGTATTATATCTCCGGGCCCAATATAGATCTCTTCACAACTGTCATATTTCACACTTGGCTCCATCGCATCTGCACTTGGAACTACAAAGTTTTTATCGATTGCCCATCCAATTATTTTGCTATTTCATTTATGTCGCAGATAGTAGATCTGCGTTAGGATTGTTGGCTTCGTTCGGGGTGAACGAGAGCTGGGTTACGTGGTTTGTTGGCCTCGTTCGGGGTGAACGAGAGCGGGGTTAATTTTATTTAAGGGGGTTTATTATAACGGGTGGGAGTTACAAGTCTCCCTCACCCTCACTGGCGGGTGGTAGTAGGACCAATTTCGCGATTGGTCTGGTGGTTTGTCCCCTTACCGTATCCAGTTCGACGACTCGAACTCGGTTATCGGGGCCATAATGAAGGGTGGCTATCCGACCTAGTCTCCATTCGTTGGGGGGTAGATTATCCTCCTTAATGACGACTAGGTCGCCCGGTTTGAGATTTGATTGTGGATGCTTCCACTTAACGCGCTTCTGCAATTCGGTGAGATACTCCGTTTTCCACCGTTTGCAGAAGTTTTGATGCAGCGCCTTAAGTTTTTCCCATCGATTGACGAGTGAAACGCGATTCTCGCTGACGTCAATCTCGGGTGGCGCTAGTAGGTGGCCCCCGACCAGGAAGTGCGCGGGGGTAAGTGGCTCCAGGTTGGACGGGTCATTTGAAGATGGGCTTAGGGGTCGGTAGTTGAGACAGGATTGAATCCTACACAGGAGGGTGCTAAACTCCTCTAGAGTAAATTTATGATCCGATGCGATTTTTTTTTAAATGAGTTTTGAAACTCTTGACTCCCGCTTCCCACAGCCCGCCCATATGAGGAGCAGCGGCTGGTATGAAATGCCATGTCAGGGTTTGGTGGGCGTATTTCGAGAGGGTTTGGTAGCGCGCATCAGCGAGGAATGCCTTGAACTCCGAGCGGAGAGCCCTCGACGCACCGACAAAGTTCGTCCCGTTGTCGGAGTAGAGGTTTTTCGGGCATCCTCGTCTGGCGACAAACCGACTAAACGCTGCTAGAAACGCGGCGGTGATGAGGTCGCTAGTCGCCTCTAAGTGGATCGCCTTAGTCGCAAAACAGACGAATAGGCAGACGTAACCCTTAGACATGCGGCATCCTCGTCCGCTGTAAGACTTGATGTCAAACGGTCCGGCAAAATCCACACCGGTGTTGGTAAATGCCCTCGAAAAAGTAGTGCGTTCCGCAGGGAGAATTCCCATGAGTTGCATCGGGGAACGTTTGCGGAATAGCGTACAGGCCTTGCAGTTGTGAATGATGGATCGGATCATGTTTTTGACCCGAGGTATCCAATACTGCGTGCGTAGGAGGCGCACCATTAGTTGGTTTCCACCATGTATGGAAATGGTGTGGACAAACTGGACTAGGAGACGGGCTGAGTCGGCAGGCGTAAGGGAGGATTATCGGGTGACGCTCGTCGACGGGAACGTCTCTGGATGCTTTGAGACGACCCCCCACCCGAAGGACATCTTCGTCGATAAAGGGGTCTAGAGAGAGAATCTCGCTTTTGGTCGCGATGGGTTTCCTAGTTCTCAGAGAGCTTATTTCTTCGGCATAGTGGTTGGTTTGGGATATCCTTATGAGGCGGCTAGTCGTAGCCTTGATTTCGTCGGGCGAGATCTGGTGAGACCCTGCTTTAAAAGACATTTTAGTTTTTGGACGTGTTCTATTCGAGAATCGTATAATGTAGGAGATTACCCGCAACGCTCTTGATAGATAGGAAAACCGATCAAGAATATCCTCGCTATTGTTGATGTTCGTTGCTGCATGCACTTGTACTCGTTTTTCTTCGATGTTTGTGTGGTACTCCTGTTCGCCTTGAGATGGCCATTCCGCTTTGCCTTCTTTCAGCCAAGAAGGTCCCTGCCACCACAAAGAGTTGTCGACTAGGTCCGTGGCTGGAAGTCCGCTGGATTTGAGGCGGACTCGACATGATGCCATGCTTTAGTTTCTACCTTCTCGACGATTTTTGTTACCCTGTGAGCTACAAACGTTGACCAGGAATACGGGGGTTTTCGAATCCATGCGAGGACGATGGTCGAATCTGTCCATAGGTGCATGTTAAATGTGCCTAAGTTCAGGTTCTCCATCACAGTTTCCAAAGTTTCTGCCAGCAAGACGGCACCGCATAACTCCAATCGTGGTAATGAAATTGTTTTTACTGGTGCCACCCTCGTTTTTGCCATGAGTAGACTAACGTATGTCCTGTCGTTGATCTTAGCTGGCACGTAAACCGTAGCCGCGTAGGCTTTTTCGGACCCGTCACAGAAGCCGTGAATTTCTATATCGTTGGTTGGGGTGAAGTGCACCACCGAGGTATACGAATCCGGTTAATGTCGGGGTACTCCTGCATAAAGGTTTGCCACCGATCTAGAGTGATTGTGGATACCGGTTCATCCCAATCCATCCCCTCCAGCCAAATGTTCTGCATTAATATCTTGGCTACGATGATAACTGGAGCAAGCCAGCCTAACGGGTCGAAGAGTTTGGCGATGGCCGATAGGATCACCCTCTTTGTTAAGATATCCTGGTCTTCGATTAGTTTCGCTGTGAAATAAAAATAGTCGGAATGCGCGTTCCAACGGATTCCTAGGGTTCTTACCATGCTCGCGTCCTCGAACTCCAGAAAGTCTTCCGTAAGTCTGTGAGGTTTGGGTATGTCCTGTAGTATCCTACTGCAATTAGAGGTCCACTTTCGCAGAGGGAATCTTGCTGACTTTAATGCATCTGTGATTTCATCGCGAGCCGCGATTGCTGCCTCGATGCTATGCCCCCCTGCAAGGACGTCATCGACGTACATACTGTTTCGCAAGATGTGCGCTGCGGTTGGCAGAGATGCTTCGACGTCATCAGCAAGTTGATGTAGGGTTCTGATAGGGGGCACAGTTTACCCCAAAGGTTACCGTGTTGAGCTCAAACACGCTGACAGGGTCCTCTGCTTTGAGTCGAAAAACTATTCTTTGGTATTGGGTTTGATTTTCCTTTACCCAAATTTGCCTGTACATCTTCTCAATGTCGCCGTTGAAGACGTACCTGTAGAATCTCCATCGGAGGAGTAGTATTGTTAAGTCAGATTGAAGTACTGGACCGGTGTGTAGCACATCGTTCAGGCTTGTGCCATTGGATGTCGGGCACGACGCGTTGAATACGACCCTTACTTTAGTCGTTGTGCTTTCTTCTTTGATCACCGCATGATGCGGTAAGAAATAGCAATCAGTTGATTGTGGTGGTACTACGGTGTGCACCTTAGACATGTGCCCTAACGTGACGTATTCTGTCAGTACCCTATTGTATTCCGTCTGTAGGGCCGGTATCTGGGCTAGGCGTGTCTCGTTCCGATAGAACTGAGAGCAGACGCTCTTGAGAGATGGGCCCAAACAGACGGTTTTTGGGAAGCTTTGTTTGAATGGAAGGGCGACGGTATATCTTCCATCTGAATTCCTTTCCGTTGTGTTTTTATATAGTGCCTCGCAATAGGCATTATCTTCGGTCAGGGCCCTTTTTGTAGGTACGTTGTCAAGTTCCCAGAAAGCGGCTAGCTGCTTGTCTAGGCTAATTTCATTGAAAAAGGATACTCGTGTATTGGTTGGGTGAGGTGCATCTGCACGACCGGTTAAAATCCAACCGAAGACGGTTTCTTGGGCGAGAAGCGTATTTAGAACGTTCTTCCGTATACCGTTCAGTATTATCTGGGGGTAAATGTCGCCTCCAAGTATGAGGTCGACTGGTTCATTAATGAAGAACCTCTTATCCGCCAGAATCAGATCAGGGAACGCTTGCCGAGTCGTTGCGTTCACTTGGCAAGTCGGAAGGTCCCCTGTTAATTGAGGCAGGACTAGGGCCACTGTATTGATGCTTACTAAGGGGTCTGTAAGCGAACCTAGCGTAATCGCACATGATTCCTTTACCTGTGCAGATGGTGTATTATTTATTCCTGACACCTGCACATGCAAACGTTTGGATGGAAGGTTTATTCGCTTTTTTAGTCTTTCTGTTATGAAAGAGCATTCGGACCCAGAGTCTATCAGCGCTCTGGCGGAAAATTTTACTCCGTTGTAGATTATATTAACCCGCGCTGTTCCTAATAACACCCCTTTTGTGGTGTTAGCATGACACGAAGAGACGTTATTAGCATTATCTTGTCTTTTTTCAGACTCCATCCTTGCCCTAGCCTGTTGTGAGGTTGAAGGTGTATTGTCGGTGGCGTTTTGAGGAGTTGTCTTTGGTTGTGCTGTCGGAAGATGGAGCAAGGTGTTGTGCCTTGCGTGGCACGTGCTGCAATTAAATTGGCTAGTGCATCGTGTCACGGTGTGTCCACCCGACAGACAATTCAGACAGTAACTATTGCTTTTTACAAACTCGATTTTCCCTGAGGTAGACAACCTACGGAATTTTTGGTAATTTCGTAATATGTGCTCCGTACTGTTGCACATCTTACAGGCTGATTTGGGTACGCTGGCTTGGTAAACCCCAAGTTTTGTAGAATTTTCCCTAGAATTCGAATTTTGACTTTTGGGTGCTTTTGTAGTTTTGTTACCCCTAAGATCAGAAACCGTGTAACGTAGCGTTACAATAAACCACTTGTACTTATGCTTGTATAGCATAGTCAACAACCACTAATAGCAAACCAATGAAAAAGCACAATAATGGTGCGTTGACTTCTCAACCAGTTTCTATAGCATAGCCAAAAACCACTTGTATAGCATAGTCAACAACCACTGATAGCAAACGAATGAAAAAGCACAATAATGGTGTGTTGACTTCTCAACCAGTTTGCGGCACCACCCATATAAACATTGAATTTGCATTTTTGCAATTCAGTCCTCGCAGGTGAGCCAGCGGGAGTGGTTGTCTTTTTAAAGACAAAATTGCCACTCCGGCTATCTAGCCGAGTGGAAGGGGGCGCTGTCATGGCGCGGGTCACTCTCCACCAGAGTTGGACGACGAGAGTGGTGTCTTCGGACTATCCTTCCCTCCGTCGCCCACCCTGGTGTTGAGCGGCCCGCTGCCTTAATGACCAAATAACCCCCCTCCCCCGCGGCTCGTACTGAGCGGAAGGGGCGCTGTCATGGCGCGAGTCACCCTTCACCTGGGCTGGACGACGCGAGTGGTGTCTTCGGACTATCCTTCCCTCCGTCGCCCACCCTGGTGTTGAGCGGCCCGCTGCCTTAATGACCAAATAACCCCCTCCCCCCTCAGCTCTGATTTTAGTAGGCTGGCCGGAGCGGAGGAACCACTCCCTCTAGTTAGCTGGGGAGAAGAGGGTGCGGCCGTGGCGCGAGTCACCCCCTGCTGCACCAGGATGACGCGAGTGGTGTCTTCGGACTACCCTTCCCTCCGTCGTCCTGGTCTGGTAAGGAATGACTCGCCGCCCGAACGACCGCACGACCCCCTCTCCGCAGCTCTGGTTTCGGCCGAGAGCCGATGCGTGCGCACAAGGGGCTACCGCTGTGCCGTTAAGGTGCACTTCCCCTCCGCCACGGGTCGACCCACGGCGCCTCGGCTGGTACAACCCCACCCCCCTTACGCACCTTCTACTAGTGTGCAAGTAGGGAGGCGGGGGTGTCCAGCGGTGAAACCAGCACTAACCCGAGTCCTCGCAGTTTCTCCCGCAGGTGACTGACCCCGCCGATTACCGAGCCTGCCGAAGACGTTCGATCAGCCCGATCCTGCCGAAGCCGACCGACCAATACAAGTCCGCTGGTACGCCCATCCTATTCCGCCCGGAACACGCTGCCGCTGTCCAGGTAAACCCCGCCGCCAGCCCGTCTCCCCGCTCACCACGGCCCTGGTAGCCCACCGCCGCATCGTCGCCCCTCTGGTGCCTCCGCTGCTACGACGACCGTTGGCCGTTCGCCATCCTACCGCCGTTGAGCCGCTGTATCCGTCCCGCCGCTGCTACGACGAACGTTGGCCGTTCGCCATCCTACCGCCGTTGAGCCGCTGCATCCGTCACGCCGCTGCTACGACGACCGTTGGCCGTTCGCCATCCTACCGCCGTTGAGCCGCTGCATCCGTCACGCCGCTGCTACGACGACCGTTGGCCGTTCGCCATCCCTTCCGCCGTTAAGCCGCTGCATCCGTCACGCCGCTGCTACGACGACCGTTGGCCGTTCGCCATCCTACCGCCGTTGAGCCGCTGCATCCGTCACGCCGCTGCTACGACGACTGTTGGCCGCACGCCATCCTACCGCCGTTAAGCCGCTGCACCCGTCACGTCGCTGCTACAACGACCGTTGGCCGTCCGCTATCCTACCGCCGTTAAGCCGCTGCATCACCGTCCATCCAGTTCGCTGGTGCCGTCACTTCGTCTATACCGCTACACCCATCCGTCCGCTAATACTGTCCCCCGTCCAGCCACTGCGCTCATACTACTGTACCAATCCGTCCGCTAATACTGTCCGCCGTCCGGCCGCCGCGCTGATCCCGCCGCTGCTCCCGGACAACCGTACCATCCCGCCCGTTACTGCACCGCCGCTAAACAACCGTACCGACCTCTCCGCTACTACTACGCCTATTAGCCACCGCCTCCATCTTTGTACGGAAAGCTGCTGTCCGCCTAAATATCCCCAGCCGTGTGTGCGTGTGTTCGTAACACATAAATATCGTGTATTTATTCAGTAGGGGTTTGTGGGACCTTTACTCGACTCTGGATTGACTGAGTGTTACCCCAGCCTTAGACAAAACCCACCTCATAACCGTCTCTAATGTCTGGAAGCGATTGGACAGGAATTTGTCCATATCCTCCCATTTCGGGATATCTGTCTTCCGTTCTACGGTCTGTTCCCAAAGAGCCAATGTAGATTCAGGGAGTTTTGTGGAGCATAAGTAGGTTATGATTGCGTCCCAATTTGTGATGTCAATATTATGACATTGTAGCGCGGAGATGCAATTGTGTATCTCCCGTTGCAATTTTTTGATTGAGGTTCCACACTCTTGTTCGACTGCCGTCAGATTAAATAAGAGTTTAAGTTGTGTGTTTACTAGGATACGTTTATTTTCATATCGCTTAAGTTTTTCCAGGCGGTTGCAAAACCCTCGTTTGTTAACGAGCACCTGCCCACTATTTCTTTTGCCTCCCCTTGCGTTTTTTGTTTTAAATAGTATAATTTCTCGACATCTTTAAGATCGGTATTGTGGATGTATATCGCCGTGAACATATCTCTAAAGGCTGGCCAGGAAAGGTAGTCGCCTTTAAATACATCGGTATCACAAGGCGGCAGCCGCATTTTATGTCCACGGCACGAAGAGTCTTCATCCTTTGCTTCATCTTTCGCCGGCTGTGGGGTGATAGCTTCGGCTTCAGCCTCCACAGCAGACACGCGTTGTAGGTAGCATGCGAAGCAACTTTTGTTCTTTCTTCTTAGCGAGCTGAGTTCCTCTTTGGACAGCTCAGGATTGCTGAGAAGACCTTCATATGTGGACTTGGTCTTCTTCCATAGTGCCTTTAGCTCCTCTTGCAGTAGTGCAAGGGTGTGCTTGTTCCGGGATTCGGCCGGGGCAGAGTTGAAATCTTGCTCAAACTCCACTATGGAATCAGCCAATCTAATATAAGTCTCCATTGCTTTAATTAATCTGAATATTTTGTTTCTTTGAAGGTGTCGAGATTGAAGGCAAAGGACTTAGTGGCGTTGGTGTGTATTCAACCGCAGCAAAAATTATAAGAGTGTTTTGTTTTTTGAACGTAGCCCAGCTATCAATCCTGCTGTGATTGTGCTGTATAAGTAAAATCTTAATTTAGTGATAAGCGAAAAAATGAATCAGATGTAAATCTTGACGTGAATGTAATGTGTGGCCAGTGATATGAACCACTTATAGAGATCCTCACGAGGATTATGTAAGCCACAGATAGAAATCCTGACGAGGATTTAATGTGTATACAGTGATATGGAAATAAACACAGATAGAAATCCTGACGAGGATTTAGTGTGTATAAAGTGATATAAATGTAGTGATATGCAACACAATTAGAAATCCTGAAAGGTTCTAGTGTGTGCAAAGTGATATTAAGCACGGATAGAAGTCCTGAAAGGATTTAATGTGTCTACAGTGATGTGCAATGCAGAGAAGAGAATCGTCTGCAAATATCTAATGTGTCTTAACAGGTGTATTGGACACAGATAGAAATATCTTCCAAAAAATTTGGCGTGTTTAAAAAAATTAAAAACGCAGATGGTAATCCCAATGTGGATATAGTGTAAAATGTGAACCACAGATAGAAACCCCAACGAGGATTTAATGTGTATGCAAAAAGTGTGATGTGAACGCTGATGAATATCCTCGAGTAGCCAACCAGGGTATCTTTCCCAACCAAAGGAAATAAATTTTGTATATCCAACTTAGTGTGGAAAATTACACTTTTAATTATTTATTATAAAAAACGCTGAAAAAAAATACAGCTATATAATATGAAGCGACCAGTATAAATTGTGTTTGTGACCAATTGTGATGAGCCACTAGCCACCCAACGCAGTGCTAATTTTTCGGCTTTTTGGTATTATTTCAGCTCGTAAACTGATTAATAAAGCGAATTCCGTGATAGACAAGCTAAGGCTATCAACCAAGTGAAAGTATGGTTCCTGACTAGGAAGTTTTGTCAACGTGTGTGACGATGAGGGGGTACAACACAGTGCAGTGATGAGTGTGAAAAAAAACTAAAACAATTCACTGACTGTCTGCCTTGAGCGGTGTCGAGTAACCCTTACCACTGGTGGGGGGAATTACCCGATCGTCAAAAGGCGATTGGTGTGTTTAAAAAACACGAAATTTAGCAATTTCACTTGCTTTGCCTTTATTATATCTAACACGGAATGCACTTTCCGTGCGTAAAATCACGCAACTAATAATAAAAAAAAGGTTTTTGTGCCACCAAGCAACCACGTACGTACCTTAACTTTTTATTTGATAAATTGATCGTTGGGCAGAGATGTGTTGATGTGATGGACTGATTAATGTGATGATGTGATGAAGCTATTGGATTGTATGTGATGTATATGAGTGGACTGTTTGATGTTGTGCGGTGACGTGATGTGATTTCGATGATATGATGTGCATGACTGTAAGATGTGATGCTAATGGATGTGATATATTATAATGATTTGATTGTGATGTTGTGTGATGAAGCTAATGGACTGTATGATATAATGGATTGTATGTGATGCTGGATGGATGTGATGATTTTAATGTATGTGTGCGTTAACGAGTTGCATGCTTGTCTCGTTTTTTGCTCCCTCGCTAGTTTGTGATATATGTCGATAATACCTTTGTTCACAGTAAATTATAATTTTCAAATTCTCAACTTTTCCGAATG
Organism: Eurosta solidaginis; assembly: GCF_040869045.1. Lineage (NCBI taxonomy): Eukaryota > Metazoa > Arthropoda > Insecta > Diptera > Tephritidae > Eurosta > Eurosta solidaginis. Next base: position 230,483,116 of record NC_090319.1, on the reverse strand, counting down.
TTCTGATTTTCTGGGTTTTTGCCAAAAAAAATATGCTCAAAATCTTACTTTCCTCGGCGCATAAGGACCAATGTTATGTAGCCTGTGGGTCAATGCAACATTGCAAAAGTCCGAACACCGCTGTATCTGTGTGTTAACAGCAACGGAGTTACCCTTATGTGTGTTAGTAACGTGATTTGGATGTATGAATATGTATCTGAAGTGTGGGTGAAATTAGTATCGTGAAAGTTTATGTCTGTCGTTTCCCGCCAAAATAGGATTGTATGTATTGGTGTCTTTCGTTCTTGAGTGAAATGCTTTCGATCTATGGGGTACGATTGCCAAACGATAACAGGGCATGTCTCAAATGTAAAGTACATTCAAGTGAGTGCGGAAGCTACTAAAGTCGTGGTAAATGCAAAGTTAGTCTTTTGTGAAAAAAAAAAAACAAAAATAAGTTTCGGTTTACGGTTGTTGCTAACCGCGTTATTGGCCCGTTAAGCACCGGTACATAGAAAAAAAATAAACTCGGTGTCCTGGATCCTATTCAGGTGAGTCAGTGAAATCCCCATCCCCAGTCCCTGGTGCGTGTGGACTATTCCTGAACATAAATAAAATTGTTAAAAATGTAAATTAAATTAAATAAAATTAAATACCTAAAATTCATAAAATTGAATACATAAATAAAGTAAATACAAATATAATGTGAAGTAATAAAGTTAAATAAAACAATGAAAGTTAAAAGTAAAATTAAATTAAAATAAATTAACTAAAATTATAAAATAAAATAAAATAAAACTAATTAAAATAAAATAACATACATAAATACATAAAGTCCAACATTTGAGTAAAATCTAATACCTAGATAACATTAAATATACAGATAAAATTAAGTAAAATAAATAAAATAAAATAAATAAATAAAATTACATAACTCGATGAAAGTCAATAAATATAATAAGTCCACATGTACCCTAATGTCTGGTTTCGTTGTCAGCATGACCCTAGTCCCTAAAATTCTTTTCCCTTGCCTATTCAGATTGCGGCACAAAGGTTTAAACTTGCCACACCAGCCACCATCATTAGTGCCACGACACGCACGCACACACACAGACACCAAAGATAAGCAGATAAGCGGGGTAGTATCTGAAGTCCAGCAGGAGGGGAAACATAGAGCCGGTGCCGGACTCCACACCGAAGGGTATAAAGGAGGGGCATTTGGGCGCTCCTGTCCCGGCACCGCAGCATTTTTTGAAGCTTCGCCGGCAGAGAAAACCACAATAGAGGAGAGAGGAACCAATGCCGCATTTGTTTTCTTGCAGTTTGTTTGCAATCCACTTGTTTGAATTTTTTAAGCTAGTTTAAGTTAAAGTTACCAACGTGCGCAATTTAATTTTTTTTTTGAGTTTTCTGAATTTGCAATCATCTTTTCAACGGAGTTTGGCAGCTAAATTTTAGATCTAGTTTTTAGTTTTTTTTTCTATTTCGTTAAATTTGAGTTAATAATTGAAAACCTGGATGAATTTTGTTTAGATTTTTGTATGAATTTAACTGTCACTATGGCACCCTAATATTAAGAATTTTTTTTTATAATTATTAACATTTCCACTTGTGCATTTCTTCTTACCTCTTCACACCTTTATTTTATTTGCCTCACAATTTTCCATACTTTTTTACCTTTTATTACCCTCTTTTGCATATCTACATACATTTTTCGGGTTTCCATATTTTGCTTCAGTTCTTGGTTAATTTTCAGTTTTTTTCGCGTTCGGTTTTTATACCTTTCACTTATTTTTTTCTTCTTCTATTTCGTTTTTATTGCATTTAAAGTTTGCTAAATTTTTTTCACCTAACTCTTCTTCTTTTCGACTCGGGCTTTTCTTGCACGCTTTGCGTTTCTTTCTTTTTTTCACTTAGCCCATTTTTGTTATTATTTTTCAATACTTTTATTAATTTAGATTTTTTTTGCGATTCCCTGTTTGTGGCCCGAAGTATTAATTTTTTTTGTGTTTTGCCAATACCCCGGATAATATTAAACTTAGTAAACTCCCGAGTAAACTTTAAATCTTTTGTTATTGCCACATTTCATATTCATTTATATATATATTTTTTTTTATAATTCAATTTGTTTGACCGCGCGTAAAGCCTTTGATCCGGGCCGCAACTGCATGCCCGAATAAATTTGCAATTTCTCATTATCCCCTCTTCCACCTATTACTGAGTAGTCGTTCCAACATAGGATTTGTTTGTAGGTATATGCTTGTGTATGTATGTATGTATATGGTGATCCCCCAGCCACGCTCTCTCTCTCTTCGAAGCAAGCGCCTTCGTCGCGGGATATGCTCGGTAAGTGATATATCTTTAAGCTATTCATTTTAATCAAACAAATGTATATACAAATGTACACGTATCTCACCTTTTAACAAAGAAACCCTATTGGAAGCCAAGAGGGTGATAATCGCTTGGCATACAGTGGCGGCTCGCTAAGTACGCTTAACGAGTTGGAAATAAGATATTTTTTATTTTTGAGTTTCTGGTTCATGTTAAAGTTTTTGTTATGTAATAATTTTCAATTTAACCAATTTTGGCATTATTAGTTTTCCTTTCACGGTAAAGCTCTTTTCATATTTTCTATTCAGTAATTTTTAATTTCAAGTTTCATTATAGAGTTTCCTTTTGTTTTTTTTGTTTTTTGCATCCATAACCTTTCTATTAAATAAACAGCTCCGGTTGACTTCCGGTATCTTGATCTTTCTTTGAGTTCCTAATTGTCCAGCTTAGCTTCTTTTTCCTTACTACCTATGTTTCAAAAACGCATTCCTTATTATTAGCCTTCTGCAATCCATATATATATACAATAGATATAAGTAGTTTCCATAACTAGCCGTAAGATAGGTGATATTGTTGAATTGTGAATTTTATTAATATTATTTTTCTGGTTAGGGTAACTATTGAATAAAGAGCTTTTATAACGTTTACGCCAAAATTCATGGTTTTATATTTAGCAGGTTCATGGGTTGATTCCATTCAAAAATGATAGGCTAAGACACTCAGTTGGTGTGGGTGTTGCACGAGTGCAATAAAAGGGACGTGATTGTGAGGCGACTATGACTGACTAGACTGGAGAGGGACATGGGACAGTAACGTACAGAGAAATGTCAGGCAAAGGGGGCGTTGCTAAAGTTTCGGAGTCAGTGCAACGCCCAAGGCTGCGTCAAGGTTTTACGCAGAAGGGGAGGGATGACTCCACCTGACACGGACAGACCTTTTCTTCCATCTTTCCTTTCGTAGATTTCAGGCATGAACCCCTCTTTTTGTTTGTATAACTGTAGGTAAGGCGAGTGAGCAAAAACTCACCCCTCCCGACGAGCTAGCAGGGGCTTGCCAGCATGCCAAATGCCACCGCCGCCTTACCCCAATAATCAGTTATGCAACAATGGCGCCCAACGATATAGCCCAATTTTTAGTTTCATTTTTTTTGGTTTTTCTCTCAAGTTCAGTTTCATCTTTATTTTGTTTTTTTTTTTGCATCCCTTAAATCTTTTTTTTTTGTCCAAATAAAATTTTTTTTTCTTTTCATAACTTTCCTTTCTTTCCTATGCCTTTTTTTTCCATAACTCTTTTCTTAACGATATCTTTTGTTTGGCTTTATAACGTTTACCTCTCTCTCAATTTCAGTTTTATTTCTCTGACAGGACGGAGACCGTTGTAGGGGCAACATCGTTTGGATCCGTCCGACGCGATATGTGCCACTACAACAAACACAAGGGGGATACTCGCCTTGCCGTAGAGGTTCCTTTTGAAAGCTGCAACGCTTGCATAAGTGGTATTCTGCGGTAAGGCTAGTATATTGACAAATAGATGTTGTAGCATGTAGGCGACTGTTTAAGCTACCGTGAACGTAGTCCAGCACTGCGTGCACGTGTGGTTTGCAGTCAGCCTACACGAAGGCGATTGGAAGCAGTGTGGCAACCAAGCTTGAGGTCTGGGCTTGTAGGCTTGTAGTGCTACACTGAATACACGGACGTATTGGGGTGACTTAGTTGACTAGGACCTAGACTAGTGACAAACGACCACTCACTCACATTCACTAGGACCTCGCCGAGGTGCAACACCAACACACACCAATAACATTCATAATTATTTCTATAAACAAAAATTGAAGCAACAACAAAAAAAATACCTGAAAAACAAAAGCGTATACACATATATTATAATTAACTCTATGTATCTACCACCGCTGAGCGGGTTGTGCGCTGGGCTTGGGACCCGCCACGTAAAACCATACTCCAATGAAATATAACAACAAGCCTCGGATAAATACACTCTCTATTGATGACGACCATGGCAAACGTTTGAAGGACAATGAATTGAGGGCATGCACCTGGAACGTCCGCTCCCTGAATGGGATTGGTGCAGATGCCCGGCTGGTTGATGTCCTCGTCAAAGCAAAATCTGACATCACCGCCATCCAAGAAATGCGTTGGACGAAGCAAGGAAGAAAGAAGATCAAAAATTGTGACATATATTGGAGTGGCCATGCGAATAAGCGCAGTTTCGGCGTCGGATTCGTGGTGGGAGAGAGACTTTGTCGCCAAGTGCTGGCGTTCACGCCTGTGGACGAGCGTCTCGCCGCTATTCGAATAAAAGCAAAATTTTTTAATATATCATTCATCTGCGCCCATGCGCCGACAGAGGAGAAAGACGATGAGGTGAAAGACACTTTTTATGAACAATTAGAACGCACATACGAGCGCTGCCCCCGTCATGATATAAAAGTCGTGCTTGGCGACTTTAACGCCAGGGTGGGCAAAGAAGGTGTTTTTGGCCCTACAGTCGGAAAGTTCAGCCTACACAATGAAACTTCTCCTAACGGACTGAGGCTGATTGACTTTGCCGGTGCTCGAAACATGGTCATATCAAGCACGAGGTTCATGCATAAAAAGATACATCAAGCTACATGGCTGTCTCCTGATCGAAATACTCGCAATCAGATCGATCACGTTGTGATAGACGGACGGCATGCCTCCAGTGTTTTAGATGTGCGAACGATCCGAGGACCTAACATCGATTCGGACCATTATCTCGTTGCAACCAAAATACGCACCCGCCTCAACGCGGCTAAAAACAAGGAACAAAAAACACAAGGAAAGCTAGACGTCGAAAAGCTTCAATCACAACAGACTGCCAATGATTTCGCAACTCGACTCTCACACCTGCTCTCTGAGGGCACAAATCATCCTGAAGGAATACAGGAGCAGTGGGAGCATATCTCCAAAGCACTTCATACTGCCGCCGAGGAAAAAATTGGTTACCGGCGGCCACGAAAAAACAACTGGTATGATGAAGAATGCCGCGTTGCAACCGAAAGAAAAGACGCTGCCTACAGGGCTACGTTAAAAGCGAGCGCGACAAGAGGAGTGTGTGAACGCTATCGTGAGTTGAAAAGGGAAGCGAGACGTCTTTTCAGGAAGAAAAAAGCAGAAGCAGAAAGGCGTGAGTGCGAGGAGTTTGAGCTGCTAGCCACCAGGAATAACTCCCGAAAATTCTACCAAAAAATACGGCGACAGACGGAAGGTTTTAAGACCGGGGCAAACTCCTGTAGGAATGAAAACGGCGACCTTGTAACTGATGTCCAGAGAGAGCTTAGATTATGGAGGGAACACTTCTCTGCTCTCCTAAATGGAGGCAGCAATTCACCGCGCAGAGATGAAGAACCCGATCCCGCAATCGATGATGATGGAATATATGTCCCTCCGCCCGATTATGACGAAGTTAGAATAGCAATAACCAGATTGAAAAACAACAAGGCCGTGGGCGCTGATGGATTGCCTGCGGAGCTATTCAAGTTCGGCGGCGAGGAGTTGGTAAGGCGCATGCAGCAGCTTCTTAGCAAAATATGGGCGGACGAAAGCATGCCCGACGGTTGGAATCTAAGTGTTCTTTGCCCAGTCCACAAGAAGGGGGATACTGCAAAATGCACCAACTATCGTGGAATCAGCCTTCTTAATATCGCATATAAGGTCCTTTCAAGTGTATTGTGCGAAAGATTGAAGCCCACCGTGAACCGGCTGATTGGACCTTATCAGTGCGGCTTCAGACCTGGTAAATCTACCATCGACCAGATTTTCACAATGCGCCAAATCTTGGAAAAAACCCGTGAAAAGAGAATCGACACACATCACCTCTTCGTCGACTTTAAAGCCGCCTTCGACAGCACGAAAAGGAGCTGCCTATATGCCGCTATGTCTGAATTTGGTTTCCCCGCAAAACTTATACGGCTGTGCAAAATGACGTTAAGCAACACCATCAGCTCAGTCAGAATTGGGAAGGACCTCTCCGAGCCGTTCGAAACTAAACGAGGTTTCAGACAGGGTGACCCCCTATCGTGCGATTTCTTTAATTTGATGCTGGAGAAAATTATACTAGCTGCAGAACTTAACCGCACTGGAACAATATACTATAAAAGCGTGCAATTACTGGCATATGCTGATGACATTGATATCATCGGCCTAAACACCCGCGCTGTTAGTTCTGCTTACTCCAAGCTGGAAAAAGAAGCGGTAAAGATGGGTTTGATGGTGAATGAGGACAAAACGAAGTACCTGCTGTCATCGAGCAAAGAGTCAGCGCATATGCGCCTTGGCAACCACGCTACTGTTGGCAGCCATAATTTCGAAATAGTAAAAGACTTCGTTTATTTGGGAACCAGCATCAACATTAGCAACATCAGCACTGAAATCCAGCGAAGAATCAATCTTGCCAATAAATGCTACTTTGGACTAGGTAGGCAATTGAAAAGTAAAGTCCTCTCTCGGCGAACGAAAATCATACTCTACAAGTCACTTATCGTACCCGTCCTGCTATATGGGGCAGAAGCATGGACCATGACAACAGCAGATGAAGCGGCTTTGGGAGTGTTCGAGAGAAAAGTTCTTCGAAAGATTTATGGACCTCTACGCGTTGCCGATGGCGAGTACCGAAGAAGATTTAATGATGAGCTGTACGAGCTATACGCAGACATCAACATAGTCCAGCGAATTAAAACGCAGCGGCTGCGCTGGCTAGGCCATGTTATGCGAATGAAAGATGATGCTCCTGCCAAGAAAGTGTTTCTATCGGAACCCGCCTATGGAAGCAGAGGTAGAGGGCGGCCCCCACTCCGTTGGAAGGACCAGGTGGAAAACGATTTAAACTCCCTTGGTGTGACCAATTGGCGCCGGTTGGCGGAGCGAAGGAGCGACTGGCGCGCCTTGTTGGACGGCCATAACCGTTTAGACGGTTAAGCGCCAATTAAGTAAGTAAGATGTATCTACCACCACGTGTATTTTAATAACAGGAATATATGTTTTTTTTTTTTGGTTGAAAAGATATATCCTATTAATTCCTTTTTGCTAAATTTAACTTTTATTGGCTATATTTGATCTTTTTCTTCATTTTTTCCCAATTGTTATTCTTTTTCTAAACTACATTCTGAGGTCAACGTTTCTTGAATTTAAGTTTAGCTTACATAACAGATGAAGTTTAACACGTGCTGCATTGAGTTTACAATATTTTGTTTGTTTTTTTTTTCTACTTATTAAATTTTCCTTTATAATTCCTTCTTTTTTTGGTGATACTTGGAATTTGTTTTTCTTCTTAATTTTTTTTGAATGGTTCTGGGTTTTGACCTTTATAATTTTTTTGTTTAATAACATATATATATATTTTTTTTGTCGCCTTGTATTGGATTTTAGCTTAGGCTTAGAATTAAGTCGAATTTAGGTTTGTATTTAAGCATTTTTTTTGTTTTTTTTTTTACCCACTTTTTCATTAAGTATCATTCTTTTTGGAATTTCGGTTACGTATATTTTTTTTTTATTTTTACTAGTTTTTAGACATAGTAGTTCATAAGTTTTCAACATTTAAAATTTCTGAATTTTTGATCAACCCGTTCGTGAGCTAGGTTTAAAATTCATATATATAAAGTTTTTTTCTTGCTTAAATTCATATATGAAGTTGTTTTTCTTTCTTACTCATCATATTATTACTTTTTTGAATTTTCGTTTAAGTTGCTTTACTATTTAGGAACATTTGGATTGGTTGAATTTTTTGATTCCAAATAGGTTTCCTGTTATATTGTTTTTATTACTTTTCAATCCCTTTTCGATTATTACCTACGTTTTAAGATTGTTCTCGGTTGAATTGCTAAAATTTCCCTAATTTTTTTTTACAACTACTATCTCCGGTGCCGTGACCTATAATAGTCTCCTTCCCTTCTTGTACATTTTTTTTTATAGTATATTTTTTCATTTTGGTTATAAATCATTTCAGTTTTGAATTCGTTTTGAAATTTTTGTATAATTTTGTTTTTTTTCCTGCCCTTGGCCGAGCCTTCGATTTTTTTGGCTTATTTGTTTTGGGTTTCTAGCTTGAAACCTTGTTTCCTTTACTTGTGGCCCTTAACCCTTATACCCACTTTCAGTGCCTGCATCGTTTGGCGAGTCAGACCTCGTAATAGTGGAGAAAGTTCCTTGTGTGGAAGAGGGGGACGCACAGGAAGAAGTTGTTGGTGGACTGGGGTTGAACACGGATCGAATAGTGACTCGAAGTATCACCAGGGCGTTGCGGAACGAGGTCATCGGATCCATTTTTACCCAAATCGATACGGGCATACCTCATTCCAAGTGCTTACCAACGGACCTAATTAACAGGTGCGCTTCGCAGGTTTTTAGGTCATCGGGGGAACAGATAGTCCAATCAGTCCGTCCGTCTAGTTTTAGGGTAACCGAAACGTTTTCATTTTCTGGGGGGGAAGGTAGTTTTTCAAGGAAAATCGACGAACTTTTCAATATGTCCGACACGGAGCAGGAGGGAGCAGCCGGTGGAGTAGTTGGCGGATCAGGAACCGGGGATATCCCTAGACGCAAGGAGCCATCAAAGGACCAGGGTGCTGATGTGGCGGAACAGCGTCAAGGCAGACCAACTTCAACGGCCATCAACATAAACCAGCTAAGACATATGATGGCAATGATGGCGTAACAAAATGAGGTGATGGTGCAGTATATGGACGAGGTCCGCAATATCCGCGACAACATTGCAAGCCTCAGTAACCGAGTCGCTGTGATGGAAACCTCGGCGCAAGGTATAGGTAGCCGACCTGGTCAGTCATCGACTCCAGAGAGGAATGGTAGGGATGAAGCAGCCAACCAGCGTGTCGATTCAAATGCTACGTTGGGGGGTTCAGGTTCATCGAAGAACACACAGGACCCACCGAAATGGAAGAAGTTGGACCTGGACAAGCGGCACGTGAAGTTTGACGGTACGAGTAAAGGAATAACGGTGGAGAGCTTTCTGTTTAGAATTGGGAAGATGCGACAGAAACATAATATTTCACACTTCCAGCTCTTCACCGACTTCCACTGTCTCGTAACGGGCTCTGCCTTGAAGTGGTACTGCCAGGTCTTAGAGGACCACTCGGATGAACCCGAGTTTGGGTACTCCGAGCTAAGGGCGGAGCTGCTAGCCCACTGCAAGACAGCGGAGTCCGATTATGAGATAATCCGCGAGATAATGGAACGCAAACAACAGCCACTGGAAGGGTTCGACGACTTCTACGGTGAGGTCCATAATTTGACGTTCCGGCTCCGGAAAAGTATCCTAGAGAAGGAGCTGGTAGGGATAATTAGGGGGAACCTGAAGCCCTACTTGGCAAATTTAACGTTTGCGTCGAAAATCGACACGCTGGCTGAGTTAAAGGCTGAGTGTAGGCGAGCGGAACGGCTCATAAAAGAAAATAAAAGTAGGGCCAAAGCCGTTAGTGAGTTAGTGTATCCCGAAGCGGCACCTGCGGATGAGGAAGTAAAGCAGGCTCCCGCAATCACAAATAATAATTTCCAGCGTAGAACGCCATTCCAGCAACAAACGACTACAACAATCCAAGGAAATTCGGCACAGCCGAAGGCATCGTTCAGCCCTAATCCCACCACCAATGCTTTTTGTGCGTCCCCTTACCATTTAATGTTGTGTTATGCGTGTGGTATGCCTGTCGACTTTTTTGTAAAGAATCCGTCCGAGCTAAAGAAAGAACACCATTGTAAGTCCCCGTTCCATAATATGATCTGTTTTGCGTGTGGTAAGGATACGTCTTTTTGTGTGTTTAAGAAGGGAAACTCCCAACTGGCGGAGATTGCCGAGAGCTCTCGCCAGGAGACAGACTACCCGGAGCCCAACCCAGCGTCAAAATTTTAAAGAGGGAAAGCGGGGTGAAGGATAGTGAAACTGCAGCAGAAGGGAAGAAAGCCGAGCCAAAAAGTCTACACCAGAGGAAAATAGACTATGAGGAAGCTAGGCATCGTATTTTTTTTGAAGAAATTTCTATAAAGAAGAGGAGTTACGATAAAATTAAGAAGATGCGCGAAAAGCGGAAAATGATGAAAAGAATCCACCATAAGATTGTGTCAACTATCGTAACCCTCAAGGGAGATAATCGCTTCTTTGCGAAAACTAAGATTGGAGGCAAGGATGTCCTAGCTTTGTTAGATTCGGGGGCTAGCTCGAATTGTTTAGGAAAAAATTTTGAAAATTTGATAGCAGGCAGAGAGGATAGCATCATTAAGTTAGTTAATCAAAATATTCGTACAGCAAACGCCGGTGAAACCCCGGTAGTAGGTGCTATCACTCTGTCTGTCTTATGGGAAGGAGAAGTTAAGAATTTGGAATTCCTAATCGTGCCAGGCCTCCAACAGGAAGTTTATTTAGGGGTGGACTTTTGGCAGGCTTTCGACCTGGATGTTGTTGGTCGAGGAAATATGGTGCGTTCAACCCGCACAGCCGTTGCGGAGTTGGTACCCGCTGAGGGCGATTTGTTGTTTGATGCCGTGCAACATGTCCTCACGAAAGAGCAAAGTATTGCCTTAGAAGGGGTCAAGGCGCAGTTCCCATCCTTTGCTGTATTGGGGTTGGGAAAAACCAACTTGGAGGAACACGTGATCGAGGTCTCGGATGAGAATCTCCCCGTGAAACAGAGGCACTATCCGATATCACCAGCCATACAAAAACTTGTTTTTGCAGAGCTAGACCGCATGCTGGGTATAGGGGTGATTGAGGAGAGTAATAGCAGTTGGAGCTCTCCCGTATCGCTGGTGATAAAGGGTGAAAAGAAGCGTCTCTGTCTCGATGCGAGGAAGGTGAATGAGCGAACTATAAAGGACGCTTATCCCCTTCCGAACATTGATGGGATTCTCAGCCAACTCCAAAATACCAGATTCATTTCGGCCATCGACCTAAAAGATGCCTTTTGGCAAATACCATTGGAGAAGAAGTCCCGAGAGAAGACTGCATTTACAGTACTAGGGCGTCCCCTTTACCAGTACACAGTCATGCCGTTTGGACTGTGTAATGCAGCACAAAGAATGTGTAGACTAATGGACAAGGTTATACCTGCTTCTTTACGTGATTGCGTTTTTGTGTTTTTAGACGATTTGTTAGTTTGTTCTGTAGATTTTTCGTCTCATTTACGTTTGTTGGAAAAGGTCGCTAAGTGTTTACGAGAAGCCAACCTTACCATAAATGTCGAGAAAAGCAAGTTTCTTTTCAGGGAAGTTAGGTACCTAGGTTATGTAGTGGGCGATGGATGCATCCGAACCGATGCGAACAAGGTTGCGGCGGTGAGGGATTTCCCGGAACCAAAAACGCCAAAACAGCTCCGACGGTTCCTAGGGATGTCAGGCTGGTACCGCCGTTTTATCCAAGACTACGCAACCATTGCAGCGCCGCTGCACGACTGTCTCACAAAAGAAAAAATCAAAAGGTTTATGATGACAGAAGAAGCAAGAAAGTCGTTTGAGCGACTAAAAGAGAGCTTGATTACCGCTCCCGTACTGGTACACCCTGACTTCGACAGACGCTTTTACATCCAGTGCGATGCTTCGACAGACGGAGTGGGCGGGGTACTCTTTCAGTTAGACGACGAGAACAACGAACGACCCATAGCGTACATCTCCGCCAAACTAAACAAAGCGCAGCGTAATTATAGTATCACCGAGCTTGAGTGCTACGCTGCGGTGATAAGTGTGAAGAGATTTAGGCCATACTTCGAAGGTTTACCCTTCACCATCATAACCGACCACGCGAGTCTTAAATGGTTGATGAATCAAAAGGACCTGTCAGGAAGACTCGCGCGGTGGAGTTTAAAACTTCAGGCGTACGACTTTCAAATCGAGCACAGAAAAGGAGCACTCAATGTTGTACCCGATACGCTATCGCGAGCGCACATGTAGGAAATGCAGCTATCAGACAGACTAATGGACGTTGACTTGGACTCGGACTACTTTAGAACTGAAGAGTATGACGAACTTAGAAAAACCGTGACAGAAAACCAGGCCAAACTTCCAGAACTATGCGTGTCGGACGGTTACATATATAAACGGACTCAGTTTTACCGGGGAGACGACCTTCAGCAGGACCAAGCCTGGAAACTCTGGGTACCGTCGGAGTTGCGCGCGGGGTTAGTGGAATCCTCCCACAGCTCACCTTCGGCCGGACACGGGGGCATCCACAAAACCTTAGCCCGAATACGCGAAAAGTACTATTGGCCTGGTATGGTAACCGATGTGCAAACCTTCCTAAAAGAGTGTGAAGTATGCAAGGGAAATAAAACTCAAAACGTTTTTCATAAACCGCCCATGGGAAAGCAACACGTAACCGAAAGACCTTTCCAACGTTTGTTTATCGACTTTATGGGTCCATACCCACGTACTAGTGATGGTAATGTTTATGTGTTTGTGTGTCTTCACCATTTTTCCAAGTTTGTCTTTTTAAAACCAATGCGTAAAGCCGCGTCTATAGATGTTTGTAGTTTCTTAGAAAAAGAAGTATTTCACATTTTTGGGGTCCCGGAATACGTTCATTCCGATAATGGGAAACAATTTGTCTCCGACATGTTTGCTAAATTTTTAGATAAGTATGGAGTTAAACATATAAGAACTGCTTTTTATTCCCCCCAAGGGAATGCAGCGGAGAGGGTTAACCGCTCTGTGCTCCAAATAGTGCGGTCCTTCATTAAGGATAATCAAAAGAACTGGGATAGGTGTATCAGCGATGCGGCTTTTGCCCTTCGCAGTGCGGTACACACGTCGATTAACTGCTCCCCATACTATGCCACATTTGGCATGCCCATTATGCACCATGGGGTATCATACGAAATATGCCGCAAATTGGGTACAGTTAAAGACGTGGATTTAGAGATAAGTGTTAAGGCAGATAGGCTACAAAGTATTAGGGACTCTATACTGAAGGAACTCAAACTAGCACATGAGCGAAGTAAAAAGTTGTATAATACCCGTAGCAAAGATGTGAAATTCCAAACCGGACAAGTGGTATACCGCCGAAATTTCAAGCAGAGTTCGAAGATTGAAAACTACAACGCTAAACTTGCCCCAAAGCAAGTTAAGTGTGTAGTCCTGAAAGCTTTTGGAAATTCAATTTACGAACTCGGCGATACCAGTGGCAAGAGAATCGGCGTATACCATGCTAAAGACATTTTTGTTGCTTAAATCTGTGTTACATGTAGTTTGTTATATGTTGCATGTGGCTTGTGTAGAAGTGTTGCATGTTTTATGTTGTAATAAATAAAGTCTTGACGGTGCATAAACATGTTGACAATTATTTATACCCTCTAGTTTCACCCCTGTTATTATATTTGTATTTATATTTTTTTTGTAATTATTTATTCATTTATTTGCCTACCTATTGACTAATTTATTTACGAATTTATTTATTGACACCCTTTTTATTAACCTGCAAAACTGTGATATAGATATAGATTCACACCTCTGATTTAGGCTTAGATACTTACCTGTGATATAGCTTTAAGTTTAACCTGCATGCTATTCTAGTCCTTTAGATAGTAAACTGTGATATAGATTTTAGTAGACATCAGACAAAATAATTCTGATTACTGCCCATAAAACAAATAAGCGTTAGCTTAACGAAATATTGAATAGGAGAGGGGATAGCCCGGCTTTAGGTCGTGGGTCGAAGCCACACGTTAGGCGCTTGAAGGTAGCTTTAGGACAGACTGCGCTTTGAATCTTTCTACGGACACGCTCCATGTTGCATGCAACATCGGCGGCACCCGAGCCTGTAGCGGCAGCCTGTGGGTCAATGCAACATTGCAAAAGTCCGAACACCGCAACGGAGTTACTCTTATGTGTGTTAGTAACGTGATTTGGATGTATGAATATGTATCTGTAGTGTGGGTGAAATTAGTATCGTGAAAGTTTATGTCTGTCGTTTCCCGCCAAAATAGGATTGTATGTATTGGTGTCTTTCGTTCTTGAGTGAAAGTGGTGAGAAAGAAATGCTTTAGATCTATGGGGTACGATTGCCAAACGATAACAGGGCATGTCTCAAATGTAAAGTACATTCAAGTGAGTGCGGAAGCTACTAAAGTCGTGGTAAATGCAAAGTTAGTCTTTTGTGAAAAAAAAAAACAAAAATAAGTTTCGGTTTATGGTTGTTGCTAACCGCGTTATTGGCCCGTTAAGCACCGGTACATAGAAAAAAAAATAAACTCGGTGTCCTGGATCCTATTCAGGTGAGTCAGTGAAATCCCCATCCCCAGTCCCTGGTGCGTGTGGACTATTCCTGAACATAAATAAAATTGTTAAAAATGTAAATTAAATTAAATAAAATTAAATGCCTAAAATTCATAAAATTGAATACATAAATATAAGTAAAAACAAAGATAATGTGAAGTAATAAAGTTAAATAAAACAATGAAAGTTAAAAGTAAAATTAAATTAAAATAAATTAACTAAAATTATAAAATAAAGTAAAATAAAATAAAACTAATTAGAATAAAATAACATACATAAATACATAAAGTCCAACATTTGAGTAAAATCTAATACCTAGATAACATTAAATATACAGATAAAATTAAGTAAAATAAATAAAATCAAATAAATAAATAAAATTACATAACTCAATGAAAGTCAATAAATATAATAAGTCCACATGTACCCTAATGTCTGGTTTCGTTGTCAGCATGACCCTAGTCCCTAAAATTCTTTTCCCTTGCCTATTCAGATTGCGGCACAAAGGTTTAAACTTGCCACACCAGCCACCATCATTAGTGCCACGACACGCACGCACACACACAGACACCAAAGATAAGCAGATAAGCGGGGTAGTATCTGAAGTCCAGCAGGAGGGGAAACATAGAGCCGGTGCTGGACTCCACGCCGAAGGGTATAAAGGAGGGGCATTTTGGCGCTCCTGTCCCGGCACCGCAGCATTTTTTGAAGCTTCGACGGCAGAGAAAACCACAATAGAGGAGAGAGGAACCAACGCCGCATTTGTTTTCTTGCAGTTTGTTTGCAATCCACTTGTTTGAATTTTTTAAGCTAGTTTAAGTTAAAGTTACCAACGTGCGCAATTTAATTTTTTTTTGGAGTATTCTGAATTTGCAATCATCCTTTCAACGGAGTTTGGCAGCTAAATTTTAGATCTAGTTTTTAGTTTTTTTTCTATTTCGTTAAATTTGAGTTAATAATTGAAAACCTGGATGAATTTTGTTTAGATTTTTGTATGAATTTAATTGTCACTATGGCACCCTAATATTAAGATTTTTTTTTTATAATTATTAACATTTCCAGTTGTGCATTTCTTCTTACCTCTTCACACCTTTTTTTTATTTGCCTCACAGTTTTCCTTACTTTTTTACCTTTTATTACCCTCTTTTGCATATCTACATACATTTTTCGGGTTTCCATATTTTGCTTCAGTTCTTGGTTAATTTTCAGTTTTTTTTCGCGTTCGGTTTTTATACCTTTCACTTATTTTTTTCTTCTTCTATTTCGTTTTTTTTTTTGCATTTAAAGTTTGCTAAATTTTTTTCACCTAACTCTTCTTCTTTTCGACTCGGGCTTTCTTGCACGCTTTGCGTTTCTTTCTTTTTTTCACTTAGCCCATTTTTGTTATTATTTTTCAATACTTTTATTAATTTAGATTTTTTTTGCGATTCCCTGTTTGTGGCCCGAAGTATTCATTTTTTTGAGTTTTGCCAATACCCCGGATAATATTAAACTTAGTAAACTCCCGAGTAAACTTTAAATCTTTTGTTATTGCCACATTTCATATTCATTTATATATATATATTTTTTTTATAATTCAATTTGTTTGACCGCGCGTAAAGCCTTTGATCCGGGCCGCAACCGCATGCCCGAATAAATTTGCAATTTCTCATTATCCCCTCTTCCACCTATTACTGAGTAGTCGTTCCAACATAGGATTTGTTTGTAGGTATATGCTTCTATATGTATGTATGTATATGGTGATCCCCCAGCCACGCTCTCTCTCTTCGACGCAGGCGCCTTCGTCGCGGGATATGATCGGTAAGTGATATATCTTTAAGCTATTCATTTTAATCAAACAAATGTATATACAAACGTACACATATCTCACCTTTTAACAAAGAAACCCTATTGGAAGCCAAGAGGGTGATAATCGCTTGGCATACAGTGGCGGCTCGCTAAGTACGCTTAACGAGTTGGAAATAAGATATTTTTTTTTCATTTTTGAGTTGCTGGTTCATGTTAAAGTTTTTGTTATTTAATAATTTTCAATTTAACCAATTTTGGCATTATTAGTTTTCCTTTTACGTTAAAGTTCCTGTCATATTTTCGATTCAGTAATTTTTAATTTCAAGTTTCATTATAGAGTTTCCTTTTGTGTTTTTTTTTTGTCTTTTTGCATTCATAACCTTTCTATTAAATAAACATTTCCGGTTGACTTTCGGTATCTTGATGTTTCTTTGAGTTCCTAATTGTCCAACTTAGCTTCCTTTTCCTTACTACCTATGTTTCAAAAACGCATTCCTTATTATTAGCCTCCTGCAATCCATATATATATACAATAGATATAAGTCGTCTCCATAACGAGCCGTAAGATAGGTGATATTGTTGAATTGTGAATTTTATTAATATTATTTTTCTGGTCAGGGTAACTATCTAATAAAGAGTCTTTATAACGTTTACGCCAAAAATTCATACGTTTATATTCAGAAGGTTCATAGGTTGATTCCATTCAAAAAGGATAGGCTAAGACACTCAGTTGGTGTGGGTGTTGCACGAGTGCAATAAAGGGGACGTGATTGTGAGGCGACTATGACTGACTAGACTGGAGAGGAACATGGGACAGTAACGTACAGAAAAATGTCAGGCAAAGGGGGCGTTCCTAAAGTTTCGGAGTCAGTGCAACGCCCAAGGATGCGTCAAGGTTTTACGCAGAAGGGGAGGGATGACTCCACCTGACACGGACAGACCTTTTCTTCCAGCTTTCCTTTCGTAGATTTCAGGCATGAACCCCTCTTTTTGTTTGTATAACTGTAGGTAAGGCGAGTGAGCAAAAACTCACCCCTCCCGACGAGCTAGCAGGGTTATACAAACAAGAGAGAGGTTCATGCCTGAAATCTATGAAGAGGAAAGGAAAGCTGGAAGAAAAGGTCTGTCCGTGTCAGGTGGAGTCATCCCTCCCCTTCTGCGTAAAACCTTGACGCAGCCTTGGGCGTTGCACTGACTCCGAAACTTTAGCAACGCCCCCTTAGCCTGACATTTGTCGGTATGTTACTGTCCCATGTCCCTATCCAGTCTAGTCAGTCATAGTCGCCTCACATTCACGTCCCCTTTTTTGCACACGTGCAACACCCACACCAACTGAGTGTCTTAGCCTATCATTTTTGAATGGAATCAACCCATGAACCTGCTGAATATAAACGTATGAATTTTTGGCGTAAACGTTATAAAGACTCTTTATTCAATAGTTACCCTGACCAGAAAAATAATATTAATAAAATTCACAATTCAACAATATCACCTATCTTACGGCTAGTTATGGAGACGACTTATATCTATTGTATATATATATGGATTGCAGGAGGCTAATAATAAGGAATGCGTTTTTGAAACATAGGTAGTAAGGAAAAGGAAGCTAAGTTGGACAATTAGGAACTCAAAGAAACATCAAGATACCGAAAGTCAACCGGAAATGTTTATTTAATAGAAAGGTTATGAATGCAAAAAGACAAAAAAAAACACAAAAGGAAACTCTATAATGAAACTTGAAATTAAAAATTACTGAATCGAAAATATGACAGGAACTTTAAGGTAAAAGGAAAACTAGTAATGCCAAAATTGATTAAATTGAAAATTATTAAATAACAAAAACTTTAACATGACACAGAAGCTCAAAAATGAAAAAAAAATTCTTATTTGCAACTCGTTAAGTGTACTTAGCGAGCCGCCACTGTATGCCAAGCGATTATCACCCTCTTGGCTTCCAATGGGTTTTCTTTGTTAAAAGGTGAGATATGTGTACGTTTGTATATACACTTCTTTGATTAAAATGAATAGCTTAAAGAAATATCACTTACCGAGCATATCCCGCGACGGAGGCGCCTGCGTCGAAGAGAGAGAGCGTGGCTGGAAGATCAACATATACATACGTACATGAGCATATACCTACAAACAAATCCTATGTTGGAACGACTACTCAGTAATAGGTGGAAGAGGGGATAATGAGAAATTGCAATGTTATTCGGGTATGCGGTTGCGGCCCGGATCAAAGGCTTTACGCGCGGTCAAACAAATTAAATTATGAAAATTATATATATAAATGGATATGAAATGTGGCAATAATAAAAGATGACGTCTACATACAAGAAACTTAATGTCTTTCTGCTGCTTTTTGAGCTCCGGATATGTGCTATTTAAAAGATCATCAGATATTCACCCTTATCGCGAATTTTATTTTCACCCGAAAATATTCACAGTTTTTGTTCACACTATCGCAGAGGGTAGCGAAACAATTTTTCGTGTCCGAAAAAGATTTCACCTTATCGGCAACTCTTTGTTCGGGCGAAATAAACAGCGGGGAAACCCAAATTTGTTCACTTATATTTTACAGGCGAACGAGAGGAAAACAAAATGTAAGTAATTTTTTGTTTTGAAATTTGATAATCTTATAATTATATGTACTTTTAATATTATTAGAAATAAATCAATAAATAATGCACAATCGGAAGCTGACTGGAAAAAGTGAAATTCCTGTATTGCTAAGTATGTAAATTCAATTTTTTATGACAACGTATCAGTCGGCTAAGTTTCCATTGTGAACAAAGCAACGGTTCCAAAATGTTGAGCACCTCACTAAAACAAGACTGGCTAAAACCCACTTCCTGGTTCTTTCCAACGCCTTTACCCTATGCGAAAAAACGAAGACATGTACTCAACTTTACAATTGGTGGAACTCCAAATTTTTGCTTCAATGGTAGCAAGGAGTTGGTAAAAATATCTAGCAAACATTAGAATGCCGGCTTGTTTAGCCTGTAATATTGGCGAAAGCTAATTGAAACAAAAAAATTAACTTGTTATTCAAAAGTGCTGAAAATAGTAATTTTTAGCTTACAGTGAATCATTTAGCTCCTAAGGGTTAGAACTGTCCCTTAGTTGCCTCCGAATCGCTCTCACATTTATATTCTCCTCGCGCTCAATCAATTCCAACCTAAGTGAAATACTAAACATTATTTTATTTTTGGGTTTTGTTAATAGCCTTATAAGTGTATTTTAACTTTCTGGTTAATTATTGAGCTCAAGGCCGTAAGGATAAATAAAACACCATGTATTTTGTGGTATTATAATTTGTATAATTGGTCGATATTTCGGCTTCAATCTGAAACCATCATCAGGAACAAATGATCAAGTACATTCATTTGTTCCTGATGATGGTTTCAGATTGAAACCGAAATATCGACCAATTATATAAATTATAATACCACAAAATACATGGTGTTTTATTTATCCTTGCGGCCTTGAGCTCAATAATTAACCAGAAAGTTAAAAAACATTATTTTATAAATTTTTTATTTCTATTTTTGTTGTATTTTAAGGAAATATATGCTTGGTTAGAAAATTTACGAAATTTTAAGTAAATTATTTGTTCACTGCCAATTCACAATAGAGCATCAGCTGCTTCGAAGTGAACTTTTGTTCGCTCGAAATTGCCGATAGGCGGAAAAAGTTCACCCGAACAAAAGAAGTGAAGGCGAACAATTTTCCGCGTGAACTTTGCGATAAGGGTGATTATGAACTTGATGCTTGACATTGCAGTATAGATTGATATTTTCTGGAAATATTAACATTTATAGATATCAAATCCCGCACTAAGCCAGTTTCGAGAAAAGCTAACTTATTCGGTTAAGCCGGAAAGCCACAGATCTATTTCGCGAAAGATTCAACTATATGTACATACTGTAACGAATTTACTTGCAAATCCTCTTATTTGCAATCCTGTGCTAAGCTCACTAAACTGTTGAATAAATAACTCCAATATTGAATAATGGAAAAAATGGCCTTTATTAAAGTACTTCACAATAACACTTATACTTTGCTACTCGCTGGCTTAATAACCAAACTGATTGATAACTAAAATTAAACTCTACTACTGGCCGCCAGATCGCGTGCTTAATCAATAACTGATTGAGTGCTCAACTCAAACTGAATTACAGCGCCTCTAACATCTGTCGCCTTTTATACTATTTGGTTTCCTCGTTCGCATTTTTCTAGAATCTGCTAGCATTGTCCATGAGCTCTCAAACTTCTCAGCTATAACTAAAATTGCACAATTTTATACATCTTTTAGGCGCTTCCAAAATCTACTAGTCCAGTAGCTCTCAAACTTCTCAGATATATGCATGCGTTAGTGCATTGACTCTCCGCTGCTCATATACGTACATGGTACATATATGTAGACGCAATTATTTATTCGTTTATGTAGATACATAATGATTGAA
Source organism: Eurosta solidaginis (assembly GCF_040869045.1). NCBI lineage: Eukaryota > Metazoa > Arthropoda > Insecta > Diptera > Tephritidae > Eurosta > Eurosta solidaginis. The sequence goes on along the minus strand of NC_090319.1, from coordinate 230,462,304 downwards.
TTATTGATGTGAATATTTGTAGTTTACAGTCTCTCGCGCACACATAGGCGTATAAGTAAATGCATCTGTGTGTGACATCTCTCGGCTGCCTTATATATGTGTATACATGATTTGATTAGTGACGTAAATATCGCTTAGCTTGCCTTAGCATCGCTTTACTGATGGTATAGCTTAGTGATGCTAATATCCGTGACACTGCCCTCCACCTAATTCTGATCGTCCCGATCAGACAAATCTCTCGATCTAAACGCCGCTAGCATCTCCAAATGAACCACCTTTCTATTTCGTGGTTTCCCAATGGTTTGTAGGCGGTAGATGGAATTACTGATCTTCTTCACAACCTTGTACGGGCCTTCCCAAATGCACCGAAATTTGGCTGGAACACCTTTCCGCCGGTGAGGGTTGTTTAACAGTACCAAATCTCCCTCCAAGAACCCTTCCGAATTATTGTTCTCATTGTACCTGCGTTTGATCTTACTACTCATTATCCTTAGTCGTTCCCTCGCACTCTGTTGTTTGACCAATGAACTACTTCGCAGAGCTTGCGCTTGACGGATTGGCTTGACAGTATCGTTCCGCCGTTTCCCAACAGAAGTGCGCGATGGCTTGAAACCACCCTTGCATGCTTCCTGCAAAATTCTTGCAGTCGTTTTAGTGCGTCCATTAGGGTTTGTCAATGCCGGTGTTTTTCTCGCAGATACTTTTGATTTCGCTTTGTTTGGCCCATTCGTTTCATCAACCTTTACCTTTGACTTTCGTGGCCTTTGTCGACTTTTCTCCACCAGTACTCGATTACTGCTGAAACCTTTTTCCAAACTGAAGTTAATTGGCACATCCTGGTTCTTATAATGCATAATCCTTTTCTGCATGTCGATCCTGATGTCATAGTCAACTACGAAATCCACTCCCAATATGACTTCATCAACGATTTCTGCCACAACGAATTTGTGTAGAACCATGACCTCCCCAATTAAGACCACACATACCACTTCTCCCTGGAATTGGTTATACTCGCCAGTAATCGTACGCAATCTTGCTCCAGGTAATGGCTTTACTTTCCTGTTGACCAAATCAGATCGGATCAATGAATGAGATGCGCCCGTATCTACAGTCAGTACACGCTCCTTGCCATCCACATTTCCTTTGACGGTAAGACTGCTCGATTTCCTTCCAGTTTGCGAGATAGGTATCACACTACATTCCATATCTGGGGCAAGACCTCGATTTTTACATTTGACTCGCTCTTGTTTATCTCCTCCAGCTTTGCGTTTACGACCAGCCAAGTTGGAACTACCATGACCGGTTCTGCAATGAAGTGCAATGTGACTTGGGTTACCGCACTTGAAACACTTCATAACTCCGGCATTATTTTGTTGTAATCCTTTCAGTGCTTCCAAAATTGTGTCTACCCAATCGGGCCTTTCCACTTCCACGCGATGAGCTTTGTATGCGGGCTTACTCAAAAGTGACGCTGTTTCCTGAGTCAGTGCATGGGATACCGTTTCAGCAAATGTTGACTTTGGGTTCGCGTATGTGGCTCGCTTCGTTTCGACGTCCCGTATGCCGTTAATAAAGCTCTGAATCTTTACCCTTTCTGTGTATTCCAAGGGTGCGGCCGCGTTTGCAAGATGAGCCAATCTTTCAACATCCGAAGCAAACTCCTGTAACGTCTCGTTTGCTTTTTGGTAACGGTTTTGCAACTCCATTTGGTATATCTGTTTTCTATGCTCGCTTCCATAACGTCTCTCGACAGCGGCCATCAATGCTTCATAGTTGTTCCGCTCTCCTTCGGGAATCGTTTGTAGGATTTCGGCTGCTGGCCCCTTCAATGCTACGAATAGAGCAGCCACTTTATCTTCAGCATTCCAGTTGTTCACTGCTGACGTCTTCTCAAATTGAAGCTTGAATACCTCGAAAGGAACAGAGCCGTCAAAAGATGGAGTTTTTATCTTCGGATTGCTCGCTGGACCAGCTGAGCGATTTAGTTGTAACTGTTGCATAAGACCTTTCAACGCTTCTATCTCGGCATCAATTTTGTCCTCGAGTTGTAAAATTTTTGCATCCTGCTCGTCCAGTTTCGCAAAGAGCTGCGATGATACCTGTTCCGAAATGTTTGTCGACATTCCAGATATACGTGCCTCTTGCGCTTCCAATTGAGATGACATATATGTCTTCTGTTCTTCCAATTGAGATGACATTTGCGACGCCATTTCGGAAATGCGTGCCTCCTGTGACTCCAGCTGAGATGCCATTGTCGATGTTTGTACAGATACTGTATTCGTCACTGTCTGCGGTGTTTCGTTTTTTTCTTCCATTTTTGTTGTTGTTTTGTCGCTATCATAATGAAAGTCATACTCCTCAGCATTGTAGATTCCTTCAAATACCATAGCTACACTTAGTCGTTTTTGTAGCTGGGATTTATCGCCAAAAGTAGCCACTCCACGGACTTTCAACTCCTCCTTCAGTTGCTGGATCGTCAATTCACTCAACTTTGGCATGTCCAAGTTTATTCGAAGTCTTCGGAATTTATTCAACAATTCCTCTTCTGACACCAATTGTAACGAATTTACTTGCAAATCCTCTTATTTGCAATCCTCTGCTAAGCTCGAATCACTAAACTGTTGAATAAATAACTTCAATATTGAATAATGGAAAAAATGGCCTTTATTAAAGTACTTCACAATAACACTTATACTTTGCTACTCGCTGGCTTAATAACCAAACTGATTGATAACTCAAATTAAACTCTACTACTGGCCGCCAGATCGCGTGCTTAATCAATAACTGATTGAGTGCTCAACTCAAACTGAATTACAGCGCCTCTACATCTGTCGCCTTTTATACCTTTGGTTTCCTCGTTCGCATTTTTCTAGAATCTACTAGCATTGTCCATGGGCTCTGAAACTTCTCAGCTATAACTAAAATTGCACAATTTTATACATCTTTTAGGCGCTTCCAGAATCTACTAGTCCAGTAGCTCTCAAACTTCTCAGATATATGCATGTGTTAGTGCATTGACTCTCCGCTGCTCGTATACGTACATGGCACATATATGTAGACGCAATTATTTATTCGTTTATGTAGATACATAATGATTGAATTATTGATGTGAATGTTTGTAGTTTACAGTCTCTCGCGCACACATAGGCGTATAAGTAAATGCATCTGTGTGTGACATCTCTCGGCTGCCTTATATATGTGTATACATGATTTGATTATTGACGTAAATATCGCTTAGCATGCCTTAGCATCGCTTTAGTGATGGTATAGCTTAGTGATGCTAATATCCGTGACAATACAATGTATTGAGAAAATGGCAAGTATTTTTTGTTTGAGTTAATTCATATTCAACATGCCTTAGTTCTCCAGATGGCAATTTCGTGGAATCCAAAACATTGCATTGGAACTCAAAAAAACTTTTGTAATACAATTTTTGAAAAAGCCTGCTAGCTGAAATATTTCGAACTGTCACCTGGATCAGAACTATCTTAAAATGTGAGTTGTCATTTCCAATGCAGGTACTAATGGAGTGGTTCGGAACTATCGAAAGCGGGTATAAAATTGTTTAGACGCAACATGTAGGATTTCGGTTAGTAAAAAAAAACGTAAGGTAACGGTGATAATTTCCACTGTGATGTTAAACTCGCCAGTTGAAAGCATGTAAAAGAGATAGAGGGCGAGCTTATAGTGGTTCCGAATGCACTAGAAGCGCACCAGCTTTGAACTAAAGGCTTTCCTTACAGGGTACTTCTAGACTTTGCTTTCAAATATTACTGGTGCTTTTTTTCGCAGCACACTTTTTTCGGATTTTCTGCTTATCTGCGGGAAGTGCTCATATAAAAATCCCGGTTATAAGCAGTGACTATGCACATGTATATCAAAAATTCTGCTTATAAGCCCTCGTGCATCTAACAGAACCAATTTAAAAAGAAATAGTCGCAATTTTTATAAATATATATATATATCGCTTCTTCGTTGGGTAAACAAACTGGTCACACCAAGGGAACTTAAATCGTTTTCCACCTGCTCCTTCCAGTGGGAGCCGCCTTCTACCTGTGCATCGATAGGCGGTTTCAGGACACTCTTTTGAACATTATTTTTCATTCGCATAACATGACATAGGCACCGTAGCCTCTATGTTTTAATCCACTGAATAATGTTGGTGTCTGTATAAAGATCCTAAAGCTCATCAATTAATCGTTTTCGGCGCTCGCCCTTGCATACGACAGTCATTGGATGCTTCTATAGAATATTGTTCCAGAGCGATACTCCCTAATTCTTACTGAGCTGGTGCTGTTGCTCAACGTCATTTTAGAAAGCGGTGCATGTTTTGCGCCGAAACCAAATTCAGACAGAGCGGTATATAGGTAGCTCCTTTTAAAGCTGTTGAAGGTGGATTTAAAACCAACTAAGAGATGATGTGTGTGACTTCGTTTTTCACCGGTTTTTTCCAAGACTGAGCGTATAAGTAAAATCTGCTCGATGGTAGATTTATCAGGTCTGAAGCCGATTTACGGTGGGCTTGAATCTTACGCACGGTTCGCCCCTCTAATAACGGTACTGATATTTCAGGCCCATACCCTCACACAAATTGTTGCGTTTGCCAAGATATATCTTTTCCATTATTTTTCTTTCATATCTACCTAAAAACGATAGTGCTAATAATAAATTAACTATGTTGTTAATATTTTATAGTAGCTTGCATATCATCCTGATTCTTTGCCATTATCTGCTTGCTGCATTTCAAAATCACTATATATGTATGATAATTTTCCTGCCATCTATGTACTCTTTAGAAGCAGAAGCTCTAAGGTCGTGTTATTCGATTCGAGGAATATAATTTAAATGCTCTTTTAAATTACGACTAGCAGACCCGGCAGCCGTTTTTCTGCCCTAGCTTTGGTCATCTGCATAACTTTTAAGCAGATTTTACCTCTTACTCTCCCTTCTCCTCTCTCCAACTTTTCCTTACCTTTTTATTCACTCTTCCTTTGCCTTTCTCTTTTTCTGCGTGTCTTTCTCCCTCACCTCTTTTCCGCTCCATCTATCCACATCACTCTATCTTCGTTTAACTCTATCTTTTCTAATTCACTCTTTTCTCTTCTCTCTAGTTATTCCCGTTCTTCTCCACCCCTTTTCCCAGTCTCAGTCCCACCACAAGTCCCAGTCCCAGTCGGCCCCTTCTCCATTTCCCGAAAAAAGTGCATGAATACTAATCTAGGCAAAGGGCTACCTATATATATGACCAAATTCCGGTAGGTTATGTGATAGCTGCCCTATAGGGAAAGCTCACTTGGACAACATGAAGGTCCTTTGTGATACCACATACAGTCCCAGTCCCAGTCGGCCCCTGCTCCATTTCCCGAAAAAACGTGTATGAATAATCAGCGACTTGGATTGGAATTTTTTCGATTTGGCAATCTCTGTCGATCCAACTTCGAATCGTTCGATTTTGTTTATTCTGCATTCCGATCGTAGTTCCGTTTTTCTAAGTTGCAAATTTGTTTGCGGAAAAATATTTTATTTTTATTTTTTTATTAATTTATAACAGAATTTTAACAAAAATGTAAGTAAAACTTATTAAGAAACGTAAAAGGCTTGATGATGATTGTTTTTTTATATGTTTCCAGGTCAAAAACAACATGCCGATGTCGAAGTCCTTGGACGTATTTGCCCCGCAAATGTATCTAATACATACTTGAAAGCATCCTTATTAAGTCGAGTTTTTTTTGAACCTAAATAAGAAAAAAAGTCATTAAACTTTACCACTTTTAAGTTCAATTTATTACAATTCGTCACTCATCTCAAATGGATTACACAAATCTCGCAATATTTGCCTCTCCATTCTCGCCTGGCCATTTACGTATGCGTTGCTTTCCAACTCCACAAATAAAACCGCGGTTATTGATTCCATTATAATAGACAGCTATAATTTGTTCGTTGGGTCCTCTTATATGCCAAAGCAAGCCGCCGGTGTAGAGGAAGGTGAAGCCAAAACGTAAACAACCCTGGCGGAAAGAATGAATAAATCTTCATAAAGTATTTTAGGCCAGTGCAACAATTAGTACCCATAAAATTCAGAAAATGTCAACTATATTCGTGCAGGGATCCGATTTAAAAAAAACTTGGTGGCCGCGGCAGGGAATTGGCCAAAAGAACGACAAAAAAACACTTACAATTATGAAAGCACTTCACTCAAAAAAATATAATACTGCGGCAATATATTCTATTGCTTTTTTTGTACAAAATGGCGTGGATAATAAAATATAAACGTTTTTCAGTTTTTTAAAATTTTCTTTCATTTATTTTGTTCCAATGTTCACACATTCCGTACAAACAGCTGATTTCGAAAAATCATTTGCTCTTCCTCTTCTCGTTACGATTCCGTCGTTATGCAGAATGCCCAACTTCGATTAAAGCGGAGCGTAGAACGGGAACGTAATCGAAATGCAGAATATGGGTGAATAATCTAGGAAAATGGCTACCTATATGCGCAATTTCAGATAGGTTAGGTGGTAGCTGCTCTATAGGGGAAGCTCACTTGTACAATGTGAAGGTCCGTTGTGATACCACATACAATAAAATAACAGTGACGTAGCTATAGCTAACTAGAGAATCGTTGCGTAGCAACGATAAAGTTCCGAATGATAGCGATCTCAACCTTGGATCAATCCTCCGGAGATCCAAGTGAGTCGCGACCGAAGTACTTTCGCCTAGTTCTGGCAAAAGCTGGGCAATCAAGCATGACCTCATCATCCTCCATACAGCTACAGTAGGATCGGGTTTCCAGTATATTGCGAAGTACCGCTTGGATTCTCATGGGAAAGTGCCCTGTCAAAAGCCAGTGAACTATTCCTGGTGAGCTCCCCCATCTCTTTTCCATCGCCCTCATGCAGCAGCACAAGGCAACCGCGGCCTCCGTGACCCTATCTTCCACATTGGGTCCCCAGGACAGTTTCTTGTCCAAAACAATCCCCAAATATTTAACCCTATCAGAAAGTACCAACGGTACCTCGCCAATCGAGGGAGTTCTGAAATCGGCATCCTACATCTCCTGGTAAAAGGAACCAGCTCCGTTTTTCCCAGGTTGACCGCCAGTCCACATGATTCAGGCCACCTAGCCACAGTATCTAGGTAGCCCTGCAGAACATCGCCCATTGCCCCTGCTTAAGATAGCTAGGCCTGCATAGGCAACCACCCGACAGCCATTAGCTCCCAGCTCCACAAGAAGCTCGTTGACTCCCACAACCCAGAGCAGAGGAGATAAGACAACACCCCGTGTCCTGGCCCTAGACACCTTCCTCAATTATAGCCCCTCCCCACTCCGCTGCGACAGTTATGGTGCAGAGAAGTTTGTCAATAAATTCAACCAGAGCTTTTTCGATTGCCCCTGGTAAGACATTGTTAAAGGCCCCCTCGATGTCGCGGAAGGCGACCAGAGCAAACTCTTTGTGTTTTAGGGACCACTCTATTTGCTTTACAATCGAATGAAGAACCGTTTTCGTTGATCTGCCTTTACAATATCATACTGCGCCGACCGTAAACCCCGAGGAACCCTCTCTCGTAGGTAAGGGTCAACCAATCGCTCAAACGTCATAAGAAGAAACTACGAGACTGGATGGTTTAAAATCCACATGAGAACTGCCGGCTCTTGGAATAAAGATAACCTTGACCTATGCTAAGACTTCGGACTAAAGCTAAGCCTGAGGCAGTTAATGTAGATGATGGCCAATCAGCGGCAGAAATCCCCAAAGACCTTTGAAGTTACGCAGGAATGATGTCATCCGGGCCCGGAGACTTAGAGTACGCTCATGCAGCCACCGATTTTGATCGCCCGGTGTCGGTCGTAATCGTTCGATAAAAATAAACACATGTATTTAGACGAGCGTATGTACATTTCAAACGATCAACGAATTGTCGTCGGACGTTGTCGTTTTTCACTGCCGATAAATTCGCGCGTGTTCAATTTTATCGTCCGATAAATTGCGTGCATTTACTGTGAAAAAAATTATTTATTTATACGATGGAGTGAAAAATTAATTGATTGGGTGCAAAACAGGCGCCATTTATGGGATAAGCACATAAAAACATAAACGCAAGCGTATTTTTGAGAAAAAGTAAAATGTAAGAAAAAGCTGCAGGCCGATAATCGGTTGCAATTTTAACACCAGCCCGGCCGATTTCATCATCTGATTGCAATTTTTCAGTTTATCGCGGTTATGTAAGCGTACCCTTATAGGGCTTGAACGAATTTATAGCCCAGGTCATTTGATTTTTCCGTAGTAGAATGGCAAAAATTCCTGCATATGCAAGGATCGCCAACCGTACAGGCGAGGATCCCAGCGCAACTGCGACATTGGAAAAATGATTCTCCACTAGAAGCTTTAGGGTTTCCTCTCTACTCATTGACCCATCGCCATTATCATCCCTCAGATAACCTAAAGGCGAGCGAGGATCCCAGCGCAACTGGGACATTGGAAAAATGATTATCCACTAGAAGCTTTAGGGATTCCCCGCTACTCATCGACCTATCCCCATTATCATCCCTCATATAACCTAAAGGCGCGGGATTCCTAGAGAGCATTTTTCTAAGCCTCGCGGATTCATTGTAGCTTCTACATAAATGTCGCTTGGCTATCCTTATTTCATATTTATAAATCCCCAGTTGAAAGGCACTATTGCTTGCCGAGGTGAAGTTTTCCAACAGAACGTGTATCTCAGATTCGGACAGGTCTGAACTAACGGCAGGCGCCGCAGGCAATAGCTCTTCCAGCTTCCTATAATACAAGTCCTAGTTAGTACTTTTAGGGTTCCTAAAAGATATTTTACCAGTACGTTCTACGTTTACCGGGAACTGAATATATCGGTGATCAGGGAAGGAGTGCTCGTAGAGAACCCTTCAACCCGATAACTGATCTTCCAGTTCTCTACTAACCAGTGTGAGGTCCAGGATCTCCTCCCTTTCCGCTGTAACAATATTCGGGTCATTTCCCATTTTACATTTACAGAGTCCCTCATCTACAATAAAAGTAAACAAAGACTCACCTCTAGTATTGGTATCCCAGCTTCCCCAGATGCTGTGGTGAGCGTTATCATCGGCACCCACAATCCCGCCGCCAACACTTCTCCGCCTTGCTTCAGAGGTGATTTCGTACCCGCTACGTCCCCTACAGAACGCTGAGACCACCCACATTCCATTACTGCCTCGCTGGAGACAGACCGTGGTTACGTCATCATTACTGAAATTAGAGAGAATAAAAGCTTGAATCACCTTTTAAGCAAGCACACAGGATCTAGGCCTACCTGCCTCCAATGCGCCAAGTTGTTGAAATTTCCCGGCCTTAATCCAGCCGTTACTACTCAGCCACGGCTCCTGGACAGAACTATATCCTCTCCGCGTTTTTCAAGGCAAAACAACAAATTAGCTGGATCCGCCTTAGAGTGCTGAAGATTGATTTCACGTATGTCCATTATCACCATTTCTTCCGCACTTCATCCTTGGCCGATTCGCCCTCGGAGGCTAGGAGTTCCTCCTCCCTACCAAACAGACGATTTACACTGATGACGGATCCCGCCAGTATTTTCGCTGTCCGAATTAGCGGGTCAGCAGCCACTACCATTGGTGCTAGCTCCCCTGCGGACGCCTCCCCCTTCCAGTCTCTAGGGGAGATGAGCCATTTTGGCTGGAGTCGGCGTGGTAGATCTTGAGGACCGCACGCTCGAGACCATAGGAGAAAACCCCCTTCATCACAGAGAGAGGACCGGTGGACTTATACTTGCCGATGTGGCCCAACGGTCTCTTCTACTGTAAGGACTTTCGAGTTATGTGTCGGAAGGTTTGGGTATCGCATGAGTTCCAGAAATTTCTCCGGCTGAAATGATCCGGCAGGCACTCAAGCCCTCGGTCGAAGGGGGAACCTCCTTCCCACGGCCTCGTGCCTGACTCCCTTCCAGACCTCCCAAACCAAAGAAATTGACCGCTCGTCAGCATAATTAATCAATCTAAATACATGATACCATCCCGAGTACTCAAAGCCAGGCCGCGGACCTGAGCTCTCCATAACGGCGGTCATATAAGCCGCTGATATGGCCCTGGCGACCCACAGCCACTCCTCCCGGGAGATGGCACCATCCTCCCTCCTCCTATCCAAGACTCCTAACTGGATGGAGCCTGCTCGTTTAACGGTTTCTTTAAGCGCAAGTGCGTCCCCACCTCCTCTAGCCCTTTTGGTCGTTGAGGTATTCCTCTCATCCGACTTTTGTCGCTTCCTAGCCCCCAAACCCTTCTATTCACCTTCATCGTTCGACACCGGTGAGTGATCGTCGCCAGCTACGACGCTCCTGGCAAACTCCAGGGTCCGGGCATGCTTTTCAGAAATCTGAGCTGCATCCCTTGAAGCAGCAACCACAATACACATGTGAGCTTATGTGTTTCTATGGCAGTACTGAAAAATAGCTGTTTGTGATATGTTTATTGGAAAGCAAAATGCGAAAGCAAAAGTTAGCTAAACTGGATACAATTCCTACAAAGGCGAATAATGGAGCGTCGAGGTAAAGTTCTCCAAACATTGGTTTTGTACCTTTTCGCATTCATGACTCTTCTAGATTTTCTAATACTCCCAAGGTGAAAAAAATACGCTGTAGCATTGTATGATCGGTTGTTTGGGAACAACACTTCAGTAAAAATTTGTGGGATTAGACCTCCAACTCCGAACGGCATCTGAAAGACAGATAGGTTTTCACTGAGAAGCTTTCCATGGCAGAAATAAACTCGGAGTGTTTGCCAAATCACTCCAGAGGGGCGACCCCGCTATAAAACTTTTCTTCCAATTGGAATAAACCTGTTCCTAAATTTTTGATGTTGGTTTGCCCGGGAAGCGAACCCAGGATCTACGGTGTAGTAGGCGTAGCACGCTACGCCCACACGCTTTATAACAAGTGCTATATTTTCATTTTGAATTAATGAATCAAACTGCCATATTTTTTGAGAAAAAGTACTTTCATACTTGTAGGTACTACTAAGGTGCAATTTGATAATTGAGGTAAAAGAACTGTGGTACTTTAACTTCGTTCTTACTTATGCAGTACTTGAAGCCTTGTACCTTTTTGGTATCAGTACAAGAATATAGGTGTGTGTAGGCCTGCTGCATATTACATCGAAAGCGCGAATATGCTTTATATTGTCGACAAGCATTCCAACTGAAAACACGACTTAATTACATTATCAAGAAATACAAATGCGACGGAAGCGTAGGAAAAAAACAGGATTGAAAATAATATGCATTATATATTGTTTTCGAAATAACCGATTCAATTAATTTCAAAGCAACTATTTTAACCTATCAGGATTTCTTAAATTAGTTAACTAGTTTTAGACCACTCACATCTATATTTATAACTGTCTACAATTTCCATTTATTATATCTGTAGCTATTTAGGTTATCTTATGTTTTGCTTCCGTTATAAGTTCCAGTAGGGAATCCAGCTTTAGATCTTGGAAACGCCCAAAATGGTTCAGCAATGGTTGAATTGAATCTGACTCAATTTCAGCGCAAATGGTTTGGTTTTGAATGGTTGTATTCAACGACGTAGAAACTTTGTTCAGGAAATTACGCCAATTATCTTTATTAGATTCAGTATACGTAATATCTGTTCCTGAAGAATAAATGTGCTCCGCACGTAACAAAAGGCAAACTAGAGATGAAATTCCAAACTGTAAATAAACATTTTTTAAATAAGATTTTATCAGTTCCGTATTTGTTAAGTTTGTATAAATATAAATTGATATGTATAATGCTAGAAGTAAAAATTCTCCCTTGAAGATATTTTCCGCATTACAAAGCGAATGTATGGAAAAAGAGACATATTTTTTTATTTATGCCAAGGCAAATGTTCTTAAAAAATGCTAGCGGATTTTATACCTGGAGCATACTGATTTAAGAAAAACGTTTCAGACTAATGTTCGTTCTATTTCAAAAAATCTTAGATATAACTATTTACAACTTTGGGTAGACTATACACAGAGGGCGGGGTTTGGTGTGGTGGGAGGGTGTTGTGATCCCGTGATCCTAAAAACAACACCACCACCCGCAGGAGGCTTATAGTTTGATCACAATTTAATATTAAAGTTACCAAAAAAAAAAACGCAAGAAAACGCAGTGAATTGAGCAAATATGATGCTACCAGACATAAAAATGTGTATGAATTAAAAACGACTCAATTTTAATCGGGCGATTTTTTATTCCAAATTTTCTATTGTTTTATGAATCAAACGCAATAAATCCAAAAAAAAACAAAAAACAAGCGCCGCAGCGAAAATTTGGAATAAAAAATCGCGCGATACAGCAACATACAGATGTCCGTGGAGAAAGTTCTAAGGTCGATACCAGCGGCTCGAAGTGTCTGACCTTGCGACTTATTAATCGTCATAGAAAAACACGCGCTCACGGGAAATTACACGCGTTTGAACTGAAAAGGAAACTTGTTTGGAATAATGGGTATGTGGGAAGCCAGGTCGCGGACCTGAGCTCTCCATAAGGGCGGTCATATAGGCCGCTGATATGGCGCTGGCGACCCACAGCCACTCCTCCCGGGAGATGGCACCATCCTTCCTACTCCTATCCAAGACACCGAAGTTGATGGAGTTCGCTCGCCTAACGGTTTCGTTAAACGCAAGTGCGTCCCCACCTTTTCTGTCCGTTTTGGTCGTTGAGGCATTCCTCTCATCCGACCTTTGTCGCTTCCTAGCCCCCAAACCCTGCTCCTCACCCGCATCGTTCGACACCGGTGAGTGATCGTCCCCAGCTACGACGCTCCTGGCAAACTCCAGGGTCCGGGCATGCTTCTCAGAAATCTGATTTGCATCCCTTCCACGCTCCAGGATCTTCTCGGCAAAGCGCCGATCACCCAGAACTTTCCTTCGCGGCGTCGATCGCCTACCTTTCCGGCCAGACTTCCATACCAGGACTCCCACTGGGAAAGCTCCTCGCGACAGGGCCTCCTTACTGGTGCTTGGCTGGTTCGACGCATTCGCCGGACCTCCTGGACCTACGGGGTTTAACCGAAGACCCCTGCGCTAATCCGTCTGATCAGCCCTTTTTCTCCGCCGAGTTTCCCCGGCTACCAGGGACCTGTTTCGGAGCGCTCTCCGCTCCTGACCTTGGTTGGCTAGTGCTCGATTTCGGAATTGAAAATGGACGTTTATCGAAATACGGCAAGGCGTTAACTAATAACACAGTCATCTAGTTTTTATTAATGCGGCAACCACAATACACATGTGAGCTTATGTGTTTCTATGGCAGTACTGAAAAATCACAAATAGCATGTTTATTGGAAAGCGAAATCCGAAAGCAAAAGTTAGCTAATTTGGATACAAAGCTTACAAAGGAGAATAATGGAGCGTCGAGGTAAAGTTCTCTAAACACTGATTTTGTACCTTTTCGCATTCATGACTCTTCTAGATTTTCTACCCTTCCCAAGGTGAAACAAAAAAATACGCTGTAGCGTTGTATGATCGGTTATTTGAGAATAACACTTCCCTACAAATTTGTGAGTTGGACCTACAGGTTTTATGCCGACTCCGAACGGCATCTGTAAGGCATATAGGTTTTCACTGAGAAGCTTTCCATGGCAGAAATAAACTCGGAGTGTTTGTCAAATCACTGCAAAGGGGCGACCCCGCTTTACAAACTTTTCTTCCAGACGAAAGAACGTGCATTACGGGAGTCCCTGTCGTGAAGACTTACCTCCGGTGTAAAACACAGATCAATGTCCGTTGATCTTCGGCCCAACAAGTTGGTACCAAATCGGTGAGCTGGGGTGTTCAAGTCAACCAGCCTTGGTTTGGCCGAGGAGGACTATCCATCCTCCTCTTCCATTTTCGGGTAATGGCACCCGGTTGCACGGCAAATCCACCGCGAGTTCCGTGCTTGCCTCAGAGTCCCTCTTTCATTGATTTTGATATCTCGATATCTGATTAACAAGTTAACCAGATTTAGATATTGTGTTTTTGTCGCAATTTAGGAATGTGACCAACCTTTTCTGTTCTGCAGTGTTACAACAATGTATAAATACATTGTTAACGACGGAGCTTGGTTTTGCTTAGATATTGCTTAAAGGGCCGCACTACGTTGACAAACAAAGTGAGCTTGGCATCCAATTATGCTCCGTCTTAAAACTCCATCACAAATTAAATCAAGGGATGTGACCAACCTTTTCCGCACACAGACCTGTGAGTGCCGAGTGCCCGCCTCAACAATGCCCCTCGACATCGCTTGAGGCCACACTACGTTGACAAACATTGTGTGCCATATTGTCTACTATTGGCTTCCATTTTTGCTACTAATTTCGCTCCAATTTCCACTCAATTACGCAACAATTATGCTCCGATTTGCCTCCAAATAAACTCCTACCACAATTAAGGGATGTGCCCAACCTTTTCCGCTCACAGACCTGTAAGTACCGAGTACCTGCCCCAGCAACATCCTTGCATTGCAGTCCGCCACACTGCAGTGATTTGACAACGTCAAATCTACCACATATAGGATGTGGCCATCCACACAGCGAACGCCTCTTATTCGCTTACGCAGTCTAAAGCAGCCTCAAACATCTCAAAAGACGAGATGAGCACCGGCCCACTCGTACAATTATCGATTGTTTTTCGGCTGACGATAGACATGCGTTCCTTCACCATCTTTCGTCAACTTATTTGCAGCATATTTGTCACAAATTAAGGGATGTGACCAACCTATCATCTGCCCATCAGGGTCAGTTTCTCAATGAAATTGGGACTGCCGTGGCAAGCATGAGACCGAATTCCCTTGGGTCTTAGGTCCCCAAGGGAAAACAAGTCTACTCAGAGCGTGTGTCATAAGTGAACTCTATTTGAAACCACAGCCACCGCGATGCTCCCACAAGGGGGCCATCCCAGGACAGGAGGTGAGACCTGAGTACAAAGCATCGTTCGATGCAGTGCACCAGATCACACTGGCTTCTCCTGCTCCCGCGGTAGCAGTTTTTATAAAGACCTTGCCTAGGGTCCCACAGGGTGATACACCGCGTCCACCCTGCTACCTTTCGAGTAAAACACCTTACTCATGGATTGGGTACCCATGGTATTATGGTCGCCTTTTACGACCGGTATACCTACCGTGGGCATATTCTAACCCCTAACCCACAGGGGGAACTTTTCTTCCGATTGGAATAAACCTGTTTCTAAATTTTTGATGTTGATTTGCACGGGAAGCGAACCCAGGATCTATGGTGTAGTTGGCGGAGCACGCCTCAGCCACACCACTTATAACAAGTGCTATACTTTCATTTCAATTAATGAATCAAACTGCCATATTTTTTGAGATAAAGTACTTTCATACTTGTAGGTACTACTAAGGTGCAATTTGATAATTATGGTAAAAGAACTGTGGTACTTTAACTTCGTTCTTATTTATGAAGTACTTGAAGCCTTGTACCTTTTTGGTATCAGTACAAGAATATAGGTGTGTGCAGGCCTGCTTCATATTACATCGAAAGCGCGAATGTGCTTTATATTGTCGACAAGCAGTCCAATTGAAAACACGACTTAACTACATTATCGAAGAAATACAAATGCGACGAAAGCGTAGCAAAAAACAGGATTGAAAATAATATGCATTATATATTGTTTTCGAAATAACCGATTCAATTAATTGCAATGCAACTATTTTAAAATGTCAGGATTTCTTAATTTTTTTAACTAGTTTTAGACCACTCACATCTACATTTATAACTGTCTACAATTTCCATTTATTATATCTGTAGCTATTTAGGTTATCTTATGTTTTGCTTCCGTTATAAGTTCCAGTAGGGAATCCATCTTTAGATCTTGGAAACGCCCAAAATGGTTCAGCAATGGTTGAATTGAATCTGACTCAATTTCAGCACAAATGGTTTTGTTTTGAATGGTTGTATTCAACGACGTAGAAACTTTGTTCAGGAAATTACGCCAATTATCTTTATTAGATTCAGTATACGTAATATCTGTACCTGAAGAATAAATGTGCTCCGCATGTAACAAAAGGCAAACTAGAGATGAAATTTCAAACTGTAAATAAACATTTTTTAAATAAGTTTTTATCAGTTCCGTATTTGTTAAGCTTGTATAAATATAAATTGATATGTATAATGCTAGAAGTAAAAATTCTTCCTTGAAGATATTTTCCGCATTACAAAGCAAATGTATGGAAAAAGAGACAGATTTTTTTATTTATGCCAAGGCAACTGTTCTTAAAAAATGCTAGCGGATTTTTTACCTGGAGCATACTGATTTAAGAAAAACGTTTGAGTTCAGAACAATTATTGCTCATGAATTTTTCCTGGTTTTCCAATCTCGGCATCCAAGTAATCGCAAAACCTCCGATATTTCGCAATATTAAAATCATGTGCTAATATTCATACTTATATACAAGGTTGTATGGCCATGGGCCATCTATAGCCTCTGATAACAATTAAAATTCACTTTGTGAAATTGGTTTTAATCGGACTAACGTTCGTTCTATTTCAAAAAATCTTAGATATAACTATTTACAACTTTGGGTAGACTATACACAGAGGGCGAGGGGTTGGTGTGGTGGGAGGGTGTTGTGATCCCCTGATCCTAAAAACAACACCACCACCCGCAGGAGGCTTATAGTTTGATCACAATTTAATATTAAAGTTACCAAAAAAACGCAAGAAAACGCAGTGAATTGAGCAAATATGATGCTACCAGACATAAAAATATGTATGAATTAAAAACGACTCAATTTTTTATTCCACATTTTCTGTTGTTTTATGAATCAAACGCAATAGATCCAAAAAAAAAAACCAAAAAGAAGCGCCGCAGCGAAAATTTGGAATAAAAAATCGCGCGGTACAGCAACATACAGATGTCCGTGGAGAAAGTTCTAAGGTCGATACCAGCGGTTCGAAGTGTCTGACCCTCTACGACGCTCCTGGCAAAATCCAGGGTCCGGGCATGCTTCTCAGAAATCTGAGTTGTATCCCTTCCGCGCTACAGGATCTTCTCGGCAAAGCGCCGATCACCCAGAACATTCGTTCGCGGCGTCGATCGCCTACCTTTCCGGCCAGACTTCGACACCAGAACTCCCACGGGGAAAGCTCCTCGCGACAGGGCCTTACTGGTGCTTGGCTGGTTCGACGCATTCGCCGGACCTCCTGGACCTACGGGGTTTGAACTAAGACCCCTGCGCTAATCCGGCTGATCAGCCCTTTTTCTCAGCCGAGAGTTTCCCCGGCTACCAGGGACCTGTTTCGGAGCGCTCTCCGTCCCTGACCTTGGTTGGCTAGTGGTCGATTTCGGAATTGAAATTGAACATTTATCGAAATACGGCAAGGCGTTAACTAATAACACAGTCATCTAGTTTTTATTAAAGCGGCAACCACAATACACATGTGAGCTTATGCGTTTCTATGGCAGTACTGAAAAATCACCCCGCTTTACAAACTTTTCTTCCAATTGGAATAAATCTGTTTCTAAATTTTTGATGCTGATTTGCCCGGGAAACGAACCCAGGATCTATGGTGTAGTTGGCGGAGCACGCCTCAGAACTGTGGTACTTTAACTTCGTTCTTACTTATGAAGTACTTGAAGCCTTGTACCTTTTTGGTATCAGTACAAGAATATAGGTGTGTGCAGGCCTGCTGCATATTACATCGAAAGCGTGAATTATGAATTAAAAACGACTCAATTTTAACCGGGCCATTTTTATTCCAAATTTTCTATTGTTTTATGAATCAAACGCAATAAATCCAAAAAAACAAAAAACAAGCGCTGCAGCGAAAATTTGGAATAAAAAATCGCGCGATACAGCAACATACAGATGTCCGTGGAGAAAGTTCTAAGGTCGATACCAGCGGCTCGAAGTGTCTGACCTTGCGACTTATTAATCGTCATAGAAAAACACGCGCTCACGGGAAATTACAGGCGTTTGAACTGAAAAGGAAACTTGTTTGGAATAATGGGTATGTGGGAAGCCAGGCCGCTGACCTGAGCTCTCCATAAGGGCGGTCATATAGGCCGCTGATATGGCGCTGGCGACCCACAGCCACTCCTCCCGGGAGATGGCACCATCCTCCCTACTCCTATCCAACACACCGAAGTTGATGGAGCCCGCTCGCCTAACGGTTTCGTTAAACACAAGTATGTCCCCACCTTCTCTGGCCGTTTTGGTCGTTGAGGCATTCCTCTCATCCGAGCTTTGTCGCTTCTTAGCCCCCAAACCCTGCTCCTCACCCGCATCGTTCGACACCGGTGAGTGATCGTCCCCAGCTACGACGCTCCTGGCAAAATCCAGGGTCCGGGCATGCTTCTCAGAAATCTGAGTTGTATCACTTCCGCGCTCCAGGATCTTCGCGGCAAAGCGCCGATCACCCAGAACTTTCCTTCGCGGCGTCGATCGCCTACCTTTCCGGCCAGACTTCGACACCAGGACTCCCACTGGGAAAGCTCCTCGCGACAGGGCCTCCTTACTGGTGCTTGGTTGGTTCGACGCATTCGCCGGACCTCCTGGACCTACGGGGTTTGAACGAAGCCCCTGCGCTAATCCGTCTGATCAGCCCTTTTTCTCCGCCGAGAGTTTCCCGACTACCAGGGACCTGTTTCGGAGCGCTCTCCGTCCCTGACGTTGGTTAGTTAGTGGTCGATTTCGGAATTGAAATTGAACGTTTATCGAAATACGGCAAGGCGTTAACTAATAATACAGTCATCTAGTTTTTATTAAAGCGGCAACCACAATACACATGTGAGCTTATGTGTTTCTATGGCAGTACTGAAAAATCACAAATAGCATGTTTATTGGAAAGCGAAATGCGAAAGCAAAAGTTAGCTAAATTGGATACAATGCTTACAAAGGCAAATAATGGAGCGTGGATGTAAAGTTCTCTAAACACTGATTTTGTACCTTTTCGCATTCATGACTCTTCTAGATTTTCTACCCTTCCCAAGGTGAAACAAAAAAATACGCTGTAGCATTGTATGATCGGTTATTTGGGAATAATACTTCCCTACAAATTTGTGGGATTGGATCTACAGGTTTTATGCCGACTCCGAACGGCATCTGTAAGGCATATAGGTTTTCACTGAGAAGCTTTCCATGGCAGAAATAAACTCGGAGTGTTTGTCAATTCACTGCAAAGGGGCGACCCCGCTCTACAAACTTTTCTTCCAATAGGAATAAACCTGTTTCTAAATTTTTGATGTTGATTTGCACGGGAAGCGAACCCAGGATCTATGGTGTAGTTGGTGGAGCACGCCTCAGCCACACCACTTATAACAAGTGCTATACTTTCATTTCAATTAATGAATCAAGCTGCCATATTTTTTGAGATAAAGTACTTTCATACTTGTAGGTACTACTAAGGTGCAATTTGATAATTGAGGTAAAAGAACTGTGGTACTTTAAATTCGTTCTTATTTATGAAGTACTTGAAGCCTTGTACCTTTTTGGTATCAGTACAAGAATATAGGTGTGTGCAGGCCTGCTTCATATTACATCGAAAGTGCGAATATGATTTATATTGTCGACAAGCAGTCCAATTGAAAACACGACTTAACCACATTATCGAAGAAATACAAATGCGACGAAAGCATAGCAAAAAAACAGGATTGAAAATAATATGCATTATATATTGTTTTCGAAATAACCGATTCAATTAATTTCAATGCAATTATTTTAAATTGTCAGGATTTCTTAAATTTGTTAACTAGTTTTAGACCACTCATATCTACATTTATAACTGTCTACAATTTCCATTTATTATATCTGTAGCTATTTAGGTTATCTTATGCTTTGCTTCCGTATTCCAGTAGGGAATCCAGCTTTAGATCTTGGAAACGCCCAAAATGGTTCAGTAATGGTTGAATTGAATCTGACTCAATTTCAGCGCAAATGGTTTGGTTTTGAATGGTTGTATTCAACGACGTAGAAACTTTGTTCAGGAAATTACGCCAAATACACTGGTCGACGGCCAAAATTTACCAGAGACGCCGTTATGAAATTCGTATGTAAAACCACCCCCTGTTCATTTTTGATTCTGTGGTACCGTTTTTGAGATATTTGGAATTTACCGTTTTTCGAAAAAACCAAAAAGATGGCTCCCTTTAATTACGTATGTCTCACGAACGGGTCAAGCAATTGCAAGCAGAATCGGAAAGAATATAAAATTTGCTATAAATGCATCATACATTCTTTTTTGCTCAACGATATAGTTTTCGAGATATTAGCTTATCATTTCAGATTTTTATTTTTTTTATGAAAAAATATGAAAAAAATTACTCTTTGCGAGGGCAGCATTCCAAAACCACAACTTTTTTCCCGATATTTTATCTTTACGTTAAGCTCTGTTTAATTAGAAAAAAGATAAGCTATCATCGAATGCAAAACTACGTAACTTATACGCGATCAAATAAGAATACCCAGGTTGCGCAATTTCAACGTATACCTCAAAACGTATGTATGGTATAAAGAAGAGTAAAATATCTAGCTATGCTCTGTTTCTATTTAGTTAAAAGTTCAATTTATGAATGAAATTACCCATATTTTTAACTTTTTTTTTTATTTATTTATGTTTATACTATATTCTAACAATCTTTATCTTAATTTGATTTTACTATGTAGTCGAAATAATTATGTGTTCTACTTTGACGCTTATTCAGTTTAGGATCGGTTTCTCTTATGAGAAACCAGCAGTAATCACCAATCATTGCGATGTCCCAGAATCCTTGATATCGATTCTCAATTAGTTTTATTTGCTGATGAAACCTTTCGCCATGTTCGTCACTTTCGTCGCCAAGATTTGCCGGAAAAATGCTCAAATGTGAGTGCAGAAAGTGAATTTTTAAAGACATATTTACGCCTGGAAAGAAAATATTAGTTAGGTAAACAAGTTATAGAATTTTGGGAAATTAATTTTAATAAGCCTTTAATATTTACCCATTTTCTGCTCGTAGTTGGGGCTTTTGTGTCTACCGAGAAAAGAAGCAACGACCTTTTCAAAGGATTCCCACGCTGCTACCTCAACTGATGAGAGTAGTCCTTTGAATTGATTATTTTTGATCAACTTTTTTATTTGTGGTCCAACAAAAATACCTTCCTTTATCTTGGCTTGAGAAATATCTGGAAAAATTGTTTTCAAATAGTCGAATGCTTCGCCTTCTTTGTCAAAAGCTTTAACAAAGTTTTTAATGAGACCGAGCTTAATGTGTAATGGTGGAAGTATGATTTTCTCTTTCTTGACAAGAGGGGTGTATTTGATGTTATCCACACCAACGGTAAACTCGACTCTTTCCGGCCAATCCTTTCTGACGTAGTGGTCCTTACGATCTCGGCTATCCCACTTGCAGAGGAAGCAGCAGTGCTTGGTGTAGCCACTTTGTAGACCGCATAGCATTGCAACGACTTTGAGATCAGAACATATTTTCCAATCGTGCTCTTCATATCTGATAAATTTGAGTAGTTTTTGCATTTCCTCGTAGGTTTCCTTTGTATTTACTGCATGTGCGATCGGGACAGAAGGCTATTTGTTACCAATATAGCCTTCAAACTCAGTTTATTGCAGTCTATGAACAATCGCCACACTTTTGAATCATATGTTTGACCAAACTCTTTGAATAAACCAGGAATGTCGCTGCAGTAGCATATACTGTCTTTCTTGGTATAGTGTTTGGAAAATGGTTTGTGACGAGTTCTACAATATATCACCTTAACATCGGATGACACAAATTTAAATAGTTGCATACGATAAGTGTGGATCTCGGCCTTTTCCTCGGATAGTTCCAAATCTCTTATCCAATCATTAAGTTGTGCTTGTGACAGAACGTTTCTCTCGTTTCGCATGCGAAATTCAGTACAACTTGATTCCTCGCACTCAGATATTACTGTTGACAATGGAACTGGATCCACAACTTCCGTTGAATGTAGTACTGGTAATGTCACTGTAGGTACGCTGGCATAGCTTACTCTTCTTGATCTTCCAACGCCAAGTACTTTTGTTTGACAAATATAACACTCTATTGAATGGCAAGTAGGTTCTCTCCATATCATTGGTGTATCAAATTTTATTTGTTGTCCTGATTCCGACTGAATCAATTCTACTCGACACGATGTACACAAAGTGTTCGGTGTCCATGGTTTTTCAGCATTTTTAGGCTCAATGCCAAAATACTTGAAGTATAAAGTTTTGATATGATCTGAGAACACTCGTCGTCGCCTTATGATAGTATATTGGCCACACATGAAACAGAACATATCCGGATCGTTATTACACTCAAATTCTCGCGTCCTTTTACTCATTTTATTTTTTTTTTTAATAAATCACGGGTTTGAAAATTTACTTATGAACTGAACTATCTCCGGCGAGCTTTGCAGATGTTATGAAGTTTCAAGGCGCATTAATTCATATTTATACTCGGAACAAGAATAAAATTGAAAAAATTAAATCTTACCTAGACAGAAAGGTTCCTTTTTATACGAAGCCGGGAAAAGAAAATACTACCTGCTTTAGATGTAGGCTTTAAAAATTTTCTGTGTCTTATAATTTTGAAAATCTACCTGCATACTTACCCATAAGTGACGGAAATACATGTTTATAACTACATGCCTACAGCAGGTTTCGAACCCAACCACTCTTCCTTTCGATGCAACCACTCTACCTACTATAAAACAATTCGAGTATAAAAAGTACTATTTGATTTATTTAAGGAAAAAGTATTATCACTGTTATGGTGTTATTCGTTTATCCGGATAATATCCCATTTGCACTTTATACCTTTAATATATTGTAACGAATTTACTTGCAAATCCTCTTATTTGCAATCCTCTGCTAAGTTCGAATCACTAAACTGTTGAATAAATAACTACAATTTGTAATAATGCAAAATGGCCTTTATTAAAGTACTTCACAATAACACTCAAACTGTGCAACAAATATCTTGCTTAATAACCAAACTGATTGATAGCTCAAATGAAACTCTACTATTCAAAATAATACTGCTCTTGCTCGCTAGATAGCGTCTTAGTCGAAACTGCTTGACAACTCAAATCAAACTGAATTTCAGCGCCTCTACAATTGTAGCCTTTTTATACTCTTTGATTTCAACCTTCGCATCTTGTAGGCGCTTCCAGAATATACTAGTCCAGCAGCTCCCAAACTTCTCCGCTGTATCTACAATTGCACAATTTTATAGTTTTTCTCATTGCATACTTATAGGAGTATCTCAGTTATATGCATGTGTTTGTGCATTGACTCTCCGCTGCTCGTATACGTACATGGTACATATGTGTAGACGCAATTATTGTTTCGTTTATGTAGATACATAATGATTGATCTATGGATGTGAATTCACGTCACTGCTTAGCATCGGCTTAGAGATGGCAACACTCCTTAGTTTTGCTAATATTCGTAACAATATGTACATATGTATACATACATTGAAGTTGCGCAACCTGGGTATTTTTATTTGATCGCTTATAACTTATGTACTTTTGCATCGATTTCCTTCGATGATAGCTTATCTTTTTTCTAATTAAACAGAGCTTTACGTAAAGAACAAATATCTGGAAAAAAAGTTGTGGTTTTGGAATGCTGCCCTCGCAAAGAGTAATTTTTTTTATATTTTTTCATAACAATTGTTTTTGTTTTTATCGGCCTATTGATAAATCATTCAAGATTCGAATCGAGCACAAGGCCAGAACAATAATTTTTTTTCTAATGATAATTATTGTTATTTTTTAATTTTTCTAAATTTGAAAAATTGTATTTTCTTTTTGGAACAGTAAGTAGAAAATTTTTCAGACAACCTGCCATAGCTGCGCAGATAGATCCATTTCGAAGGGTGCTAAGCCTTCATCATCAGTACGCTTTAGCCATGCTGCGCTAACCATTTAGCTATACAGCGGTGGTTTGTTTGACTGGCAAATTTGCTACTTCTATTCCTTTTTACCAACTATATTTATTCAGTGTTGCGCCATCTGGTGCAAATCACTGATAATGCTGGATTTTTGTTTATTGTCAATTACTTTGTTTGACATTCCCAAGTGCTCATGGTTTATTAACAAAAATCCAGCATTATCAGTGATTTGCACCAGATGGCGCAACACTGAATAAATATAGTTGGTAAAAAGGAATAGAAGTAGCAAATTTGCCAGTCAAGCAAACCACCGCTGTATAGCTAAATGGTTAGCGCAGCATGCCTAAAGCGTACTGATGATGAAGGCTTAGCACCCTTCGAAATGGATCTATCTGCGCAGCTATGGCAGGTTACCTGAAAATTTTTCTACTTACTATTCCAAAAACAAAATACAATTTTTCAATTTTAGAAAAATTAAAAAATAACAATAATTATCATTAGAAAAAAAAATTATTGTTCTGGCCTTGAGCTCAATTCGAACCTTGAATTTTTTCATAAAAAAAAAAGAAAAATCTGAAATTATAAGCTAATATCTCGAAAACTATCTGGTGGAGCAAATTAAAATGTATGACGCATTTATAGCAAATTTTATATTCTTTCCGA
Source organism: Eurosta solidaginis (assembly GCF_040869045.1). Lineage (NCBI taxonomy): Eukaryota > Metazoa > Arthropoda > Insecta > Diptera > Tephritidae > Eurosta > Eurosta solidaginis. The sequence goes on along the minus strand of NC_090319.1, from coordinate 230,437,760 downwards.
TTCTGTAAAACTTTTTGCAATTGCCATTTTAACGGTAAATTCCAAATATCTCAAAAACGGTACCATAGAATCAAAAATGAACTCCATTTTCGAAATCAGGGGGTGACTTTACATTCGAATTTCATAACGGCGTTTCTGGTAAAGGGAAAAAGTTGAAATTCGTGGTACAGTGTTATCTTTATTAGATTCAGTATACGTAATATCTGTGCATGAAGAATAAATGTGCTCCGCGCGTAACATAAGGAAAACTAGAGATGAAATTCCAAACTGTAAATAGACATTTTTTAAATAAGTTTTTATCTGTTCCGTATTTGTTAAGTTTGTATAAATATAAATTGATATGTATAATGCTAGAAGTAAAAATACTTACTTGAAGATATTTTCCGCCTTACAAAGCGAATGTACGAAAAAAGAGACAGATGTTTTTATTTATGCCAAGGCAACTGTTCTTAAAAAAATACTAGCGGATTTTATACCTGGAGCATACTGATTTAGGCAAAAAGTTTCAGTTCAGAACAATTATTGCTCATGAATTTGTCCTGGTTTTCCTATCTCGGCATCCAAGTAATCGCAAAACCTCTGATATTTCGAAATTTTAAAATCATGTGCTAATATCCATACTCATATACAAGGTTGTATGGCCATGGGCCACCTATAGCCTCTGATAACAATTGAAATTCACTTTGTGAAATTGGTTTTAATCGGACTAACGTTCGTTCTATTTCAAAAAAATTTAGATATAACTATTTACAACTTTTGGTAGACTATACACAGAGGGCGGGGGTTGGTGTGGTGGGATGGGGTTGTGATCCCCTGATCTTAAAAGCAACACCACCACCCGCAGGAGGCTTATAGTTTCATCACAATTTAATATTAAAGTTACAAAAAAAAAACGCAAGAAAACGCAGTGAATTGAGCAAGTCTGGTGCTACCAGACATAAAAATATTGTAACGAATTTAGAGCAATTCCGCTTATTTTACACCTTCTACTAACGTTCGTATCGCTAAATTGTTGAATAAATAACTCCAATACTCAATAATGCAAAATGGTCTGTATTAGACTACTTTGAAAGTACTTCACAATAACACTTATACTTCGCAACTGATAGCGTGCTTAAATCAAACTGATTCCATGATTGCTCAGCTTGCGCTCTTATATACTCTTCGGTTTCCTCGTTCGCATACTTCTAGACGTTTCTTCTTCTAGAATTTACCAGTTCGCTGAAGATTGCATACTTTTGTGAGTATCTCAGTGTGAGTATGTCAGTATATTTTGCTGATGATTGCACACATTTGTGAGTACCTCTCCGCTGTTGTATGTACATATGTGTAGACATAATGATTGATTTGTTTATGTAGATACAAGTGACTGCTTAGTATCGGCTTAGAGATGATAGTATGCCTTAGTGTTGCTAATATTCATCACACTGCCCTCCACCTAAGTCTGATCGTCGCGATCTAACCGCTGCTCGTATCTCCAAATTTCGTGGTTTCCCAAAGGTTTGTATGTGGTAGATGGTATCACTGAGCCTCTTCAAAACTTTGTATGCGCCTTCCCAACCTTTCCGCCGGTGAGGGTTGTATAAGAGTACCAAATCTCCCTCCAAGAAACCTTCCAAATTTTTGTTCTCGTCGTACCTGTGTTTCATCTTACTACTCATTACCCCGGGCCGTTCCCTCACACTCTGTTCTTTGGCCAATGAAGAACTACTTCGCAGAGCTTGATCGTGACAGATTGACTTTGCATCATCAGTATCGTCTTGACGTTTAGCAACAGTAGTGCTTGCTTGAAACCACCCTTGTATATTTTCTGGGAAATTCCCTCGTTCGCTTTAGTGCATCCATTAGGGTTTGTCAATGCCAATGTTTTTCTCGCGAGTACCTTGGGTTTTGATTTGTTTGGCTCATTCATTCGACCAACCTTTGCCCGCTTTACTTTCTTTGACTTTTGTGGTCTCTGTTGAATCTCCTCCACCAGTACTCGCATACTGCTGAAACCTTTCTCCAAACTGAAGTTAAGTGGTATATCCTGGTTCTTATAGCGCATAATCCTTCTCTGCATGTCGATTCTTATGTCGTGGTCAACTAAGAAGTCCACTCCCAATATGACTTCATCGACGATCTCCGCCACAACGAATTTGTGTAGAATCGTGACCTTTCCAATTAAGACCTCACATACCACTTCTCCTTGGACTTGGTTATACTCACATTCCCTCTGACACTAAGACTGCTTGATTTCCTTCCAATTTGCGACACAGATATCACAGGGCATTCAATAGCTGGAGCTAGCTCTCGATCTCTACATCTGACTCGCTCTTGCTCATCCCCTCCAGTTTTGTTATTAAGACCACCCATGCTGTTGAAACCACTAGGATCAAGATCGCAATGACGTGCAATGTGACCGGGCTTCCCGCATTTAAAGCATTTGATAACTCTTTCTCTCCGCTTTTGCGATCTTTCCAGCGCCTCCAATATTGTGTTGTCTGGCCTTTCCACTTCCACACGGCGTGCTTTGAAAACTGGTTTACACAGAAGCGACGCTGTTTTCTGAGTCAGTGCATGGGATACTGTTTCAGCAAATGTTTGCTTTGGGCTTGCGTATGTAGCTTGCTTTGTTTCCACGTCCCTTATGCCATTTATAAAGCTCTGGATTTTTACCCCCTCGATATATTCCACGGGTGCGTCCGCATTTGCTAGATGGACCAGCCTATCGACATCCCACGCAAACTCCTGCATAGTCTCATTCGCTTTTTGGTAGCGGTTTTGCAAATCGCCTCTCTAGAGCGCTCATCAATGTTTCGTAGTTGTTCCGCTCTCCCTCGGGAATAGCCTGTAGGATTTCAGCAGCAGATCCTTTCAATGCCACGAATAGTGCAGCAACATTATCTTCAGCACTCCAGTTGTTCACTGCTGCGGTCTTCTCAAAGTGAATCTTAAATACTTACCTGGAAAGGAACAGAACCGTCAAAGGATGGTGTTTTTACCTTTGGATTACTCGCTGGAACATCTGGACGATTTAGTTGCAACTGCTTCATTCGACCTTTCAACGCTTCTATCTCGGCATCAATTTTGTCCTCGAGTTGTAAAATTTTTGCACCCTGCTCTTTTCCAGTTTCGCAAAGGGCTGCGATGATACCTGTTCCGAAATTTGTGCCGACATTTCAGATATACGTGCCTCTTGCGCTTCCAGTTGAGATGCCTTCTGATGTGATGTCTTCTGTTCCTCTAATTGTGCTTCAATCTTCGATGTTATTCGTGTCTCCTGTGATTCCAGTTGCGATGACATGTTGGTGGATATTTGTGATGACATTTCTGTTATACGCGTTTCTTGTGGTTCCATCTTGGATGTTACTGTCGATGTTTGTGCAGATATTGCAGCCAAAATCGTGTTCAAGTCTGTGCTCGTAACTGTCTGCGATGTTTCATTTTTCTCTTCAATTTTTGTTGTCTCCTCGCCATCAAGATGAAAGACATACTCTACCACGTTAATTCCCTCTAATTCCGTTGCCTCTGGTAGTCGTGCCTGAAGTTCGAGTTTATTGCCGCTTGTATTCAATCCACGGCTCTCCAACTCCTTCAGTTGCTGGATCTTCAATTCACTTCACTTTGCCATGTCCAAGTTGTATTCGAAGTCTTCGGAATTTATTCAACAATTCCTCTTCTGACACCAATTGTAATGAATTTAGAGCAATTCCGCTTATTTTACATCTTCTACTAACGTTCGTCCCGCTAAATTGTTGAATAAATAAATCCAATATTCAATAATGCAAAATGGTCTTTATTAGACTAATTTGAAAGAAAGAATAACACTTATACTTCGCAATTGATAGCGTGCTTAAATCAAACTGATTCCATGATTGCTCAGCTTGTGCTCTTTTATACTCTTCACGTTTCCTCCTTCGCATACTTCTAGACATTTCTTCTTCTAGAATTTACTAGTTCGCTGAAGATTGCATACATTTGTGAGTATCTCAGTGTGAGTATGTCAGTATACTTTGCTGATGATTGCATACTTTTGTGAGTACCTCACCGCTGCTGTATGTATATATGTGTAGACTAATGATTGATTTGTTTATGTAGATACAAATGACTGCTTAGTATCGGCTTAGAGATGATAGTATGCCTTAGTGTTGCTAATATTCGTCACAATATGTATGAATTAAAAACGACTCAATTTTAGTCGGGCGATTTTTTATTCCAAATTTTCTATTGTTTTATGAATCAAACGCAATAAATAAAAAAAAAAAAAACATGCGCCGCAGCGAAAATTTGGAATAAAAAATCGCGCGATACAGCAACGTACAGCTGTTCGTGGAGAAACAGTCAGTTCTAAGGTCGATACCAGCGGCTGGAAGTGTCTGACCTTGCGACTTATTAATGGTGACAGAAAAACACGCGCTCACGGGAAATTACACGCGTTTGAACTGAAAAGGAAACTTGTTTGGAATAATGGGTATGTGGGAAGCCAGGCCGCGGACCTGAGCTCTCCATTACGGCGGTCATATATGTCGCTGATATGGCGCTGGATCCACAGCCACTCCTCCCGGGAGATGGCACCATCCAAGACACCGAAGTTGATGGAGCCCGCTCATCTAACGGTTTCGTTAAACGCGAGTGTGTCCCCACCTCCTCTGGCCGTTCTGGTCGTTGAGGCATTCCTCTCATCAGACCTTTGTAGCTTCCTAGCCTCCAAACCCTGCTCCTCACCCGCATCGTTCGACACCGGTGAGTGATCGTCCCCAGCTACGACGCTCCCGGCAAACTCCAGGGTCCGGGAATGCTTCTCAGAAATCTGAGCTGCATCCCTTCCACGCTCCAGGATCTTCTCGGCAAAGCACCGATCACACAGAGCTTTCCTTCGCGGCGTCGATCGCCTACCTTTCCGTCTATACTTCGACAGCAGGACTCCCACTGGGAAAGCTGCTCGCGATAGGGCCTCCTTACTGGTGCTTGGCTGGTTCGTCGCATTCGCCGGACCTCCTCTGGCCGTTTTGGTCGTTGAGGTATTCCTCTCATCCGACCTTTGTTGCTTAGGTGAATGATCGTCCCCAGCTACGACGCTCCTGTCGGACGCTATGTCCGCGAGAGCGTAAATGGAGACGGCCTCGCGTTTATCATGCACCACACTGTGCAATATCATATATTTGATCCCGACATGGACCGCAGGGACAGTATCTTGGAACGTCAAGGATTATCTGTCCGGTCGGGCGATGCAAATCTAGAAATCATCAACATCTACATCCCTCCTGCCACCTGTTGCCCCAGTGGATACCGCCCTGATATCAGCGGCGTACTCACTGGAAACAATCGCACTATCTTAGGCGATTTCAATGCCCATCACGATCTATGGCATTCAAACTTGCGGGTGGATAGTAGGCGTGAGATGTTAGCGGATCAAATAGAAGAAACGAAGTTCTGCACTATAAACGGAGACGCCCCCACACGTATGATAGGAAGCTGTCACAAATAGCCGGATATTTCAATCGTGAGCGCAGAACTCGTCAACTGCGTCAACTGGCAGCCGATGGTAACACTGGCATCCGACCACCTGCCTATACTAATTTCGCTCGAGCTTCCCGCCGACTTCATCACATTTCATTCCCGCCGGTATAATTCCCGAAATTCGGCCCCACTTCCCGGCGGAGGCCGCAATTTTAGCGAGAGAAAGTGACCTTATAAGACAGCTCGATCCCGGCGACCCCCAAATAAGGGATATAAACCAACGCATCAGATTGCTTGTGGATGAACACATGCGGGCCAAAAGGGAGGAGCACCTAAGCGGTTGTAACCTCTCTGCCGGTGTAGGTAAACTTTGGTCCACTGTGAAATCACTATCGAATCCGTCTAGGCACAATGAAAAAGTTTCTATCGCCTTTGGCGACAAAGTGCTGTCGGATGCGAAAAAATGCGCGAGCGCTTTCTGCAGACAATACATAATGCATTCTACGGTCGAGTAAAATAGACGGAGGGCCAACAGACACGCACGTAAACATAAGTTCAACGCGTCACCAATTACCATCACCACCAAAGAGGTTGAGGATGCCATCGGTCATGCTAAACCATCCAAAGCAGTGGGCCCAGACGGCATAGCCATGCCGATGCTTAAAAGCCTAGGAAAAGAGGGTTTCAAATATTTAGCACATGTCCTCAACCTGTCCCTTTCCACCTTTGTCATACCCGAAAAATGGAAAATGGCCAAGGTGGTCCCGCTACTAAAGCCTGGGAAACCAGCTAACATAGGAGTCATATCGCCCGATATCTCTCCTATCGCCAGTAGCGAAGACGCTTGAAGCCATTTTGCTCCCCCACTTCAAAGCAAATTTGCAGCTAGCCTGTCATCAGCATGGCTTTAGAAAACTCCATAGCACCACCACCGCGCTAAATGCCATTACCACCCAGATAAATTGTGGTTTAAATCAGAAGCCCCACCATAGAACAGTACTCGTAGCGCAAGACCTATCAAAAGCTTTTGATACGGTCAACTATGGCACGTTACTGTAAGACTTGGAAGGGTCTACCCTTCTCCCATGTCTTAAAAGGTGAACCGCAAATTATCTGGGTAGTCGGCAGGCATCGGTGCAATTCAGAAACGAAATATCAAAGCCAAGAAGAATTAGACAAGGGGTGCCTCAGGGTGGTGTCCTATCCCCACTTTTGTTTAAGCAAGTGAGAACATTCGAATTGTGCGGTCGTGTTTTTAATTGCTCCGCCTTTCTGCATTATATTTAATGTGCATTATTTATATTATGTTTGTGTTTCGCTGCAGTGGATAATAATCAATTCGAGATTCTGACTCTAACACCAAAAACTTGGTTTGAACTGTTCAAATTGTGTATCAAGAAATAATAAATACATTTCAATTTTTTCCGGTTTTGATTTCATTTAAAATGACTTGTTGTTGTGGGCAGAGAGTGGATCGCCAAAAGCCAAAAGTTGAGTGCTCCAAATGCAACGAGTTCTTTCACCTTCATTGTGTTGGTATTCAGCAGACAGATCTTGACTATCTATTAAGCACAAACACCCCGTTTTTCTGCAATGAGTGTAAAGCCTTGCGCCGTAAATCCCTTCATTCCCCTCTTGCTGCTACAGACGTGAGTGCTAACCAGCAAGGCAAAAGTAAACAAATATTTACTGAGCAATCGCTTGTTTTGGCGGGAGAAGAACTTGCCGAAATTAAACTACTTAACGCCGAACTATTGTCAGCTGTTAGTGCTTTGCAAGAAAACAATAGATGTTTGAGAGGAGATGTTGACACTCTTCAAGATGTTGACACTCTCAAGCTCAACTGTGTCTAACTTGGCTATTTTCTCTGATGACTGCATCGCAGCCTTTCAGTCAGGATGTCAAGTTGACACAGTGTATACTGACTTTTCTAAAGCATTTGATCGGATTGCACATTCAATTCTGACTAAAAAACTAGCCCTGATGGGATTCCATTCTGTCTTCCTGAGATGGATTGAATCCTACTTATATAATCGTCACTGTATGGTGGTGGTTGACAATGTTAGGTCTCTCCCGTTCGTCGCCTGCTCCGGTGTTCCACAAGGAAGCATTCTGGGCCCAATTTTCTTTGTCTTGTTTATCAATGACATTTGCTCTTGCTTTTCTACAGTAAGATATCTGCTGTACGCGGATGACCTTAAAATATATTCTATAATCAATAGCCTTCATGATTCCGAATTGATGCAATTAGATTTGGATAAATTAAGTAACTGGTGTAAAAATAATCGGCTAACACTCAACATAAGTAAGTGTTTTCATATTACTTTTTCGAAACGTATGAATATCTTTGATACCTCATATCATATATCTAATACGCCTTTGTCGCGGGTAAGTGAAATTAAGGACTTAGGAGTAATTTTCGACTCGAAATTTACTTTTGCAAGCCATATTAACCTTTGCATTTCAAAATCGTATGCCATGCTGGCCTTTGTTAGGCGTCATAGCTCGGATTTTGCCGACCCTTATACACTTAAGCAGTTATTTTCGGCATTTGTGCGTTCCAAGCTTGAGTATGCCTGCTTCATTTGGTCGCCATACTACAGTTGCCATATTGTAAGAATTGAACACATCCAAAAGGTATTTTTAAAATTTGCATTACGCAACTTACGTTTCTCGGAGCCTATTCCGACTTATGAAGCGCGATACTTATTGATTAGTTTAAAATCAATGCAGAGCAGGAGAACAATTTTGTCGCTGTCATTCATTTTTTATTTGTTTCGGGGTGTTGTTGATTGTCCCGTGCTCCTTTAAAGGATTCTAATAAACATTCCAGCTAGAGCTCTGCGTAGCTCGGAGTTCTTCCATGTTGGTATTTCTAAAGCTCTTTATGTGAAAAATGCTCCAATTACTAGAGCTTTAATTGAGTTCAACAGAATTACTAGATTTATCGAGGTAGATTTTTCAGGTTCGAAAGATCGCTTTTCAAGTTCTTTAACAACTCTTTATAAATAAAGTATTTGAAGTGTTAGTATTATTGTTTAATAAATATATATATGTCTAAATAGCCTATAAGATTTGTATGCTGATTGGCTTAAATAAATAAATAATAAATAAATAAATAATAATAAATAATAATTTCTACATATCAAAACTACCTTCGCCACCAGACGGAGTTACTATCGTTTCTTACGCCGATGAATGCACAATAATGGCCAAAGGCCCAGGCCCAAAAATCGATGAGCTTTGCAACAGAACAAACGGCTACCTCCCTGATCTCTCCAGTTTTTTCGCCACGCGAAACGTGGCATTATCACCGACTAAATCATCCGCGACCCTATTTACAACTTGGACGTCCCAAATGTCGACCATTTTGAACATCCACGTCGATGGCATTACGCTACCGACTGTCCTACAACCCAAAATATTGGGTGTGACGTTTGATCATGATCTACATTTTGGTGAGCACGCAGCCGCAATTTTTCCGAAAATCCAGAGCCGTAATAAAATCCTCAAATCCCTTGCTGGCAGTACTTGGGGAAAAGACGAATAAACGCTCATTACCACATACAAATTGGCCAGCCGTTTGCGTGCTACGCGTCCCCTATATGGTCGCTAAGCCTAAAAAATACCCACTGGAAGAAGCTACAGGCCTGCCAAAATACTGCGCTCAGAACCGCCACGGGCTGTCTTCTTATGTCCCCAGAATACCATCTTCATAATGAGGCGAGAAAACTCCCCATCAGGGAGAGAAATGAGATGCTAACCAAACAGTTCCTGTTGAATACCCAGAAACCTGGGCTTCCCAACAGAAATCTGATTGATGAGCCAGCACCGCCTAGGGACTTAAGGAGTCATCTCCGTAAGCATTTTGAGGAAATACGGCACCTAAGAACTCAGCCGTATGAAGCAAAAAAACACAAGCAGGACCTTGGTGAACTCCACAAACAGGCGTCCGACCTTTATGCCGGGAATTGCCCGGTGAATCCAGTACTCGGAGAACAGTACCCAAAACTTGCGGAAGAGGAACGCATGCTCCCCAGGGAAACGCGAGTCACTCTGGCTCAACTTCGTTCTGGATACTGTAACAGGTTAAAGTCTTACATATCCAGAATCAACCCCGACATACAAAATGTATGCCCCGCTTGCAATGTGTCCCCGCATAACACCAACCATCTCTTTAATTGTAATGTGGAACCAACGCCTCTAACACCCCTTTCAAAACAGCAACCACCCCTGTCGAAACAGCAAGTTTCCTTGGACTCCCGTTAGAGGATATTGATGACAATTTGTGATCGGTCGCAGCTATTAGGTGGGGCGAAAAATTGCTACAACAACAACAACAACGCTCCTGGCAAACTCCAGGGTCCGGGCATGCTTCTCAGAAATCTGATTTGCATCCCTTCCACGCTCCAGGATCTTCTCGGCAAAGCGCCGATCACACAGAGCTTTCCTTCGCGGCGTCGATCGCCTACCTTTCCGGCCAGACTTCGACACCAGGACTCCCACTGGGAAAGCTCCTCGCGACAGGGCCTCCTTACTGGTGCTTGGCTGGTTCATCGCATTCGCCGGACCTCCTGGACCTACGGGGTTTGAACGAAGACCCCTGCGCTAATCCGTCGGATCAACCCTTTTTCTCCGCCGAGAGTTTCCCCGGCTACCAGTGACCTGTTTCGGAGCGCTTTCCGTCCGTGACCTTGGTTGGCTAGTGGTCGATTTCGGAATTTTTATTTATTTTATTTATTTATTTATTTTATTTATTTATTTAAATTAAGTCTACAGTACAGGATACCTTACAGACTAGAATAATGTAAAATAATCTCACGCAAATGAGAAGAAGTATGTATTGTAATTGATTGTAATATCTTATAGACAAATTGAATTTAGAATTCTTACAAAATCCGATTTTGATAGTGCAAAGTCAAGCTTGGTTGATGAAGAGAACAGAGCATTTAATTCTCTTAGTGTACGAGCAATAGGCGCGTTGCTAGCATATGTTGTTCTAAAGTTTTCCAAATAAAAAGGGTAGAACTTACGAAGATTTATCTGAGGAATATTAAAACTAATCCGCTCAAGTAACATTGGGCAATCAATAATGCCATTAATAACATTGAAAGCAAAGAAAAGCGAGAGAACTTTCCTTCGTTTTTCCAGCGAATCCAAATTAATTAGCAAACGCCGAGAATCGTAGGGTGGGACAGGCTCATCAAACCTTAGGGGACGTAGAGCGTGTTTTAGAAAGACCTTTTGAACTCGTTCTATTCTACTTATCGAGAGTTGATCATATGGTCTCCAAATGAAAACAGCATACTCTAAGTGTGATCGAACAAGAGAGGTACATAGTTGCTTAAACGTATAGGGATCAGAAAACTCCGTGGAGTTGCGACGAATGAAGCCGAGAACGGAATACGACTTTGAGAGTATTAAGTTTATGTGACCGTTGAAAGTAAGCTTAACATCAAATACCACTCCCAAGTCCTTAAACTCTGTTACTTTTTGCAGCACATCATTAGCAATCCGATACGATGTATCGAGGATGCTTAGACGCCTGCAATATGTCAAATGAAAACATTTCTTTATGTTAAAGGAGAGGCGTGACGTGTGAGAACATCTATGAAGATTATCCAAATCGATCTGCAGATTAAAGTCATCTGATGTGTCACGAACATTCGAAAAAATTTTTAAATCGTCAGCATAGAGCAAAAATTTTGAGTGCGAAAAGCATTCACTAATGTCATTAATAAAGATTATAAAAAGGAGCGGACCTAGAATGCTTCCTTGAGGAACGCCTGAAGAGGAAACAAAAGGGTTCGAGAGTGCACCATCAATGGTAACTACGCAACTTCTACCGGTTAGGTAAGATTTGAGCCATAATAAAAAAGATGAATGGAATCCAAGGCATACCAATTTATGTAATAGAATCGTATGAGAGACTTTATCAAACGCCTATGAAAAATCCGTGTAAATGCAATCAACCTGGAGTCCTGCCGAAAACGAAGAAATACAGAATTCGGTAAAAACTGCTAAATTAGAGGCCGTTGAACGACCCTGCACAAATCCATGTTGATTGGGATTTATCATAGCCTTGACAGTAAAATATATTTTTTCTTTAACAATCCATTCAAGCAACTTCGAGATGCTTGAGAGCTTGGATATTGTCCGATAGTTCCGAACGTCGCTTTTTCTCCCACTTTTGAAAAGAGGTGTGATTGTAGCTAGTTTCCAATCGTTCAGAAACGTCCCTGAAGAAAGGGATTTATTTAATATATTCTCAAATGGAGTAACTAATGCTGGACAGTTTTTTGAGGAACATTGCTGACAGTCCATCACAATCTGTCTGAGAAGAAGACTTGAGACAAACTAAACCCTCCATAATATCGTTAGCGGTAATTTGAAGCGCGCCGAAATTAAGAAATGGCGGAATATCGCCAGAGAAATCAGGAGAATCTCCAACATCAGACACGTAATTTGACTTAAAAAAGTTAGCAAACAGATTTGCTGCTTCATATGGGTTAGTAGCGAAGTTATTATCGTACTCAACCGACGTGGGAATGCTTGAGGCCGCCTTTTTGGATTTCACGAAGTTCCAAAATTTCTTCGGATTAGATTTAATATTTCTCTCCGTACTACTTAAATAGTTTTTGTACAGCTTGTTATTCAGAGACTTGAATTTCTTCTGAAAATAGCGATATTAAACAAAATATGCTGAAATACCAAATGCCTTATATTTCCTAAGAAACTTGTTTTTGAGATTTTTTAATCGTTACAGGCGCGTGTTACCCCATGGTGATTTGTAACATCGCTTCCTCTTTAAAGATATATTATTGAGACAAAATTCATTCATTATTAGTTTGAACTTAAAGAAACTATTGTTAACGTCAAGGCCAGAGAGTAACTCCGCCCAGTCGTATTCTAGAAGAGAATTGTTTAAACTTAGATAATCACAAGAGGTGAAATTAAAAGCTACTGTATCAGTATGAGATACCGTTAAAAATTCGTAAAAAAGTATCTTAATTTCAAGAGCGGCATGATGAATACTTTCAGCCGATATAGGAGACACGCACTTAGATACGACAGAATTAACATTCTCAAATTTATACATTGCTTCAAATTTATACTCAGAATACTATCAATAAAATATGATTCGTGGTGAGTAGTTATATTGTTAGCTAAAAGGCTTGAATTTGCAGAATCACCATACCAGATAATATTGCTAAGATTAAAATCGCCCAAAACGCATAAGTGATTGTCGCCCAAATTATCAAAAGCTAGACTGGTCACATTATCCACATGCGCTTTATATAAATCCACGTTACTCCCTGGGGGTATGTACGAGGCAATCAGATACGAGCAGCCGTTTGTCTCAGCTCCATTAGTGCATACACATAATTGATCAAGCAGTGAGTCATTATTCGCGAGTTCAACAGAATATGCGCAATACTCTTCTCACCGCAACTAGAACACCGTTGCGTATCGAAAAACTCACTGTCGTAGAAATCAGAGTTTAGCCATGTTTCAACTATGACAATTATATGGAACAACTATTCTGCACTGAATTGATAAATTGTGTTGGACTTAGTACGTAAGCCAGATATATTATGAAAGTAGATACTGAGGGCACTGTTAAAATCACGAGAAGCACTCTTATCTAGTGTCACGTTTCGTGGTTTTGAACGGTTTGTTTCCGAAAAGAATAAAACGGCTTCACTTTCACATTAGCCGGCCAAAGAGATGGTTGTAGGATACTTTGGAGGTTAGTTGAGGGAATACCCAATTTAAAGTTCACACGCCTGTGCTTGCCTACTGGGTCATCTTTTTTAAGCAGCGCAAAACAATGGATAGCATTAGTATCGATGTTGGCATGTTTTGCTACATAACTTTTAGTGTCAGCGGCTGTAACACTAGGCGCAAACGAAGGCAAATGTACCCACTTCTTACGAACAGCAACGCTTAGTTCTTTGTTGTCACTCGAACCAACAACAACTACTAGTTTATGCTTTTTGTTCACGTTGTTTTTTTTTTCGACTTTACTGCTGTCCGACCAGTGTTGTTGACATTGAAATTAGCTGAATTCGAAGTAGAAGAAGTCGTAGCAGCAGTAGGATCACGAGAGACAAATTCATTATCGGATGCAGCAACAACTTCAATATCGCTATTATTGTCTTGTTTATGCTTTTTGTTCACGTTGTTTTTTTTTCCGTCTTTACTGCTGTCCAACCAGTGTTGTTGACATTGAAATTAGCTGAATTCGAAGAAGAAGTCGTAGCAGCAGTAGGATCACGAGAAACAAATTCATTATCGGATGCAGCAACAACTTCGATATCGCTATTATTGTCGGTAAACTGAGAGAGAGCATCCACACGAATATCAGAAACATAAGGAGTTGAGGGAGTCGAAATCGAAATCAAAGGCAATGAATCACGGTCATCGGCCTTTGTGTTAGATCGTAAGGCTCGCTCCTTATTCTTTTGCACTGCACTTTGTTTAGCTTCGCCGTTATCAGCAGCATTGTTGTTTGATTTGCTGGATTGACTTTGTATAGATTTACCGACACTGTTGGTTGCTGCACTTGTAGCACTTTGTTTTTTAAAATGTTTTTGATTTGCTTGTCCACTATTTAAATTGAACGTTTATCGAAAAACGGCAAGGCCTTAAGTAATAACATAGTCAACTAGTTTTTATTAAAGCGGCAACCACAATACACATGTGAGCTTATGTGTTTCTATGGCAGTACTGAAAAAACACAAATAGCATGTTTATTGGAAAGCGAAATGCGGAAGCAAAAGTTAGCTAAATTGGATACAATGCTTACAAAGGCGAATAATGGAGCGTCGATGTAAAGTTCTCTAAACATTGATTTTGTACCTTTTCGCATTCATGACTCTTCTAGATTTTCTACACTTCCCAAGGTGAAACAAAAAAAATACGCTGTAGCATTGTATGATCGGTTATTTGTGAATAACACTTCCCTACAAATTTGTGGGATTGGACCTACAGGTTTTATGCCGACTCCGAACGGCATCTGTACGGCAGATAGGCTTTCACTGAAAAACTTTCCATGACAGAAATACACTCGGAGTGTTTGTCAAATCACTGCAGAGGGGCGACCCCGCTTTACAAACTTTTCTTCCAATTGGAATAAACCTGTTTCTAACATTTTGATGTTGATTTGCCCGGGAAACGAACCCAAGATCTATGGTGTAGTTGGCGGAGCACGCCTCAGCCACACCACTTATAACAAGTGCTATACTTTCATTTTAATTAATGAATCAAACTGCCATATTTTTTGGGAAAAAGTACTTTCATACTTGTAGGTACTACTAAGGTGCAATTTGATAATGGAGGTAGAAGAACTGTGGTACCTTAACTTCGTTTTTATTTATGAAGTACTTGAAGCCTTGTACCTTTTTGGTATCAGTAGAAGAATATAGGTGTGTGCAGGCCTGCTGCATATTACATCGAAAGCGCGAATATGCTTTATATTTTCGACAAACAGTCCAATTGAAAAAACCACTTAACCACATTATCGAAGAAATACAAATGCAACGGAAGCGTAGCAAAAAAACAGGATTGAAAATAATATGCATTATATATTGTTTTCGAAATAACCGATTCAATTAATCAATGCAACTATGTTAAATTATCAGCATTTCTTAAATTAGTTAACTAGTTTTAGACCACTCACATCTACATTTATAACTGTCTACAATTTCCATTTATTATATCTGTTGCTACTTATGTTATCTTATGTTTTGCTTCCGTTATAAGTTCCAGTAGGAAATCCAGCTTTTCTAAATTTTAAAAATTGTAGTTTGTTTTTGGGATAGTAAGTAGAATATTTTTCAGACAACCTGCCATAGCTGCGCAGATAGATCCATTTCGAAGGGTGCTAAGCCTTCATCAACAGCACGCTTTAGGCACGCTGCGTCAACCATTTAGCCATAAAGCGGTGGTTTGTTTGACTGACAAATTGCCACTTCTATTCCTTCTTACCACCCATATTTATTCAGTGTTGCGCTATCTGTTGCAAATCATTGTCAATTACTTTGCTTGACATTCCCAAGTGCTCATGGTTCATTAACAATTGTTTTTGTTTTTATCGGCCTATTGATAAATGATGATATAGTAAATGATTATCTAATTGATTTGGGTGATTTATGCCGCCATACTTAAGTGAACACAAGTGGATATTAAATCTTTCTTAGCCGAAACATCATATTTCATTACATAACATGGCCTAGCCAGCGTAGCCGATGTGTTTTAATTCGCTGTACTATCTTGATGTCTGGGTGAAGCTCGTATAGCTGATCATTGAATCTTTTTCGGCACTCGCCGTCGCCAACTCGCAAAACTGCCTTATCTCATGTTGTCATGGTCCATGCTTCTACACCATATAGCAGGACGGGTACGATAGGTGATTTCATTTCCCGAGAGAGGACTTCACTTTTTCGATTGCCTGCCTAGTCTTAAGTTATTGGTAAGAGTGATTATTCGCTGTATTTGAAAGCTGAAGTTGTTGTTTGTAGTAATGCTGGTTCCAAAATAAAGGAAGTTTTTTTTTTACTGTTTCGAAATTAATGGTTGCTTATAGTGGCGTGGCTGTCGCAGCACAAATGCGATGACTCTCTGCTTGGTGCCAGCAGTTACTTCGATTTGTGATCATTCATCATCAAACTCATGTTGTTTTTGTTGTAGCAGTACTTCGTCCCATCCAATAGGTGCGACCAAAAACAAATTGTCATCACTGTCCTCTAACGGAAGTCCAAGGAAACTTGATGTTTCAACAGGAATGGACCATAATGAGAGGGGTGTTAGAGGCGTTGGTTCCGCAATACAATTGAAGAGATGGTTGGTGTCATGTGGGGACACATTGTAAGCAGGACATACATACATTATGTAAGTTAAGGACTGAAGGTCCTGGATTTACAAAAAAAAAATAAAGGGCCAACTTGCCCTGGACATTAAAACAAAAAAGAAGATTTACAAGTACAACAATTTATTGAACTACGATTAGAAACACAAATAGTGGTTAGTATAAGAACCCCGACGCTAATGCTCTCCTAATGCCTTCTGCTGCCTTTTATAACATTTCTCTTAGCGTCGTTCCGTAGCCAGACATATGCGACGTCTGGCTGTGCGTGTGGCCTTGACTTCCCACAGATATTTTACATGGCTGGAATGTACAATGCAAAAGTTTCACAACAGTGTGAAATAAACTGTGCTGACTCCGCTACAAAGTGCATAGGTACTGCCTTGGTTCCCATAGGTTTGAAAACGTTGCCCAATATTGTCATTGCGCGATATTTATTTATTTATTTCAAGGTAAATCTAGGACAAATTAAAATATCCTTACAGACTATTTACAAATTATTAGCTAAATATTATCTACCAAATCATTTAGTAGAAGTTTAAACTTTGATTTATTTACTGAAAAATCAATTTCCTTGGCATTAGTAAGAAGATTGAATTCCTTCAAGACCCCAGCAATAGGCGAATTAGCGACATATGTCGTTCTGGCTATATCCAATAAAAAAATATCAAAAACACATCAAAAATTTTAGAAAGAAGTTTTTTCAATTAAACTAAAAAATTTTTTTAGCGGGGTCGCCCCTCGGCAGTGTTTGGCAAGCACTCCGAGTGTTTTTCTGCCATGAAAAGCTCTCAGTGAAAACTCATCTGCCTTGCAGATGCCGTTCGGGGTCGGCATAAAACAAGTAGGTCCCATCCCGCCAATTTGTAAAAAATAAGAGGAGCACGACGCATATTGGAAGGGCAGCTCGCCTTGAATTTCTTCGGAGGTTATCGCGCCTTACATTTTATTTTTATTTTTTTGTCACTAATAAAAATGATCTGTTTAGTTGTTTAATAAAGAAATGGCCCTGCAAGTTTTCTTCGGCTGAATGTATTGTTGCTATCGCTTCTATACCTTCTTTATTATTTACTACCTCTTTACTTGATTGAAAATTATTTTGATTTAAAACAGTAGTTGTATTAAAATCTTTACTCTTTTACTTCTTTCGTCTGCACTGCTTTCTAATCTACTCAAAAAATCCGCTACTTGCTTTTAATTTTCTTTTAAATATTCCATATTGAAATCGAATTTCCTTACCTTTATATTTAGTATGAAGGAATTCAATTGGGTGGTGATTCTCTAAGATATGTCCCAAGAACTCTATCTCCATTTTCATAAAATTACATTTGTCGATTTGTATCTTTAGCTTGGTTCTAAAACTTTGAATTTTTCTGTTATAGTATTAACGTGTTCTTGAACGGATTCACAAAAGATTTTATTAATAAAGTCATGCAGCGTTTCATTCATTAGGCTTTGGAATGTCGCTGGTGCGTTTTTTAGACCGAATGGCATTCTAAAAAATTCATATAGGCCATCCGGTAAGGCGAATGCCAAAACAATTAATGGGCTGGAATATTTTAAGCGGCTTTTTTTCTAATAATTCCTTGTTTTTCCATCTTTCTTATTAGCTTTCTCACCTCTTCTTCATGTTGTGAGGGATATTTGTATAATTTGCTATTAGTTTGTTCGTCTGTCGGCGTCCTCATTTCATGTATAACCTTCATCGAGCTTGCTAACTGATCACCTTCTTTAAATAATAGGTTTTTGAATCTTTTTATTATTTTTCATACCTATTCTTTATTTAGATGGTCAAGTTTTATTCCGCACCATTCAGTAATTTTCTTCTAACGTATGAATTTCAAGATAAGTACATATAGGGATTACTTTCAAAATAAGTTATTTATTTAATTTTTATTTTTATTTATTTTTTTTGTTTGTTGAATATTATACATCCATCTACCAAATTGATTGTTGTATTAAAGCAATTAAGCAGATCAATACCTATAATAAAATTATATTTTCTTCAATTTAACGAAATTACTTTCCATTTAATTTTTGCATATATTGGTACGCTAAATTCCCTAGGTGCCGCTGTCAGCACTTCATATTTGAGCAACTCATTTTTATTTATTGCTTTTCGTTTCTTAATTAAGATTTTTTCCAAGTCGTTTATATTACTATCTATTATACTTATGCTAGCTCCGGTATCGATAAGACTTATATTTCTCTTAAATGTTAGAACTATGGTGGGAAGACAGTCCGAGCTGGTTCCTGGAAAGAAATTTTGCTCTTCGTTTTGGTTTTGATTATAGGAGCATTCGCAATTATTTAATTCTTCTTCTTTTCTCTGACTTCTCTCTAGGTTATCTATCTCCATAGGCTCCGTTCGGTCTTACCTAGGTGGATTCCAGCGATTTTGACCGGAATTGGAACACCTTGGATGGAACACCTTTCCGCCGGTGAGGGTTGTATAGCAGTACAAAATCTCCCTCCAAGAAACCTTCCGAATTATTGTTCTCATCGTACCTGCGTTTCATCTTACTACTCATTATCTTGGATCGTTCCCTCGTACTTTGCTGTTTGACCAATGAAGAACTACTTCGCAGAGCTTGATCTTCACGGATTGACTTTGCATCATCGGTATCGTCTTGACGTTTCACCACAGTAGTGCGTGCTGGCTCGAAACCACCCTTGCATCCTTTCTCGAAAATTATTTCAGTCGTTTTAGTGCGTCCATTAGGGTTTGTCAATGCCAGTGTTTCTCTCGCAGGTATCTTTGATTTTGCTTTGTTTGGCCCATTCGTTCCATCAACCTTTACCTTTGACTTTCGTGGCCTTTGTCGACTTTTCTGCACCAGTACTCGATTACTGCTGAAACCTTTTTCCAAACTGAAGTTAAGTGGCACATCCTGGTTCCTATAATGCATAATCCTTTTCTGCATGTCGATTCTGATGTCATGGTCAACCAAGAAGTCCACTCCCAATATGATTTCATCAACGATCTTCGCCACAACGAATTTGTGTAGAACCGTGACCTTTCCAATCAAGACTTCACATATCACTTCTCCTTGGACTTGGTTATACTCGCCAGTGACCGTACGAAACCTTGCTCTAGGTAACGGTTTTACTCTCCTGTTGACCAAGTCAGATAGAATTAAGGAATGAGATGCGCCCGTATATACAGTCAGTACACGTTCTTTGCCATCCACATTCCCTCTGACGGTAAGACTGCTCGATTTTCTACCAATTTGCGACACAGATATCACAGGACATTCAATAGCTGGAGCTAGCTCTCGATCTCTACATCTTACTCGCTCTTATTAAAACCACTAGGATCAAGATCGCAATGACGTGTAATGTGACCGGGCTTCCCGCATTTGAAGCATTTGACAACCCTTTCACTCCGCTTTTGCGATCCTTTCAGCGCATCCAATATTGCGTCTACCCACCCTGGCCTTTCTACTTCCACACGGCGTGGTTTGAAAACTGGCTTACACAGAAGCGACGCTGTTTCCTGAATCAGAGCATGTGATACCGTTTCTGCGAATGTTGGCTTTGGGTTTGCGTATGTAGCTCGCTTTGTTTCGACGTCCCGTATGCAATTTATAAATCTCTGAATCTTTACCCTTTCAGTGTATTCCACGGGTGCGTCCGCATTCGCTAAATGTGCCAGCCTTTCAACATCCGACGCAAACTCTTGCAATGTTTCACCAGGCCTTTGGAAGCGGTTCAGTAACTCCATTTGGTATATCTGTCTCCTATGCTCAGTTCCGTATCGTCTCTCTAGAGCGCCCATCAATGCTTCATAACAGTTTCGTTCGCCCTCTGGAATGGTTTTTCAAATCTCAGCTGCATGCCCTTTCAATGCCAACTTTATCTTCAGCATTCCAGTTGTTCACCGTTGCGATCTTCTCAAACTGTAGCTTAAAGACCTGGAAAGGAACAGAACCGTCAAAGGATGGTGTTTTTACCTTTGGATTACTCGTTGAAACTGCTGGGCGATTTAGTTGCAACTGCTCGTTACGTCCTCTCAAAGCATCCACTGATTTTTAGTGGCACTTTTATTTTAAAAGGTTATTTAGTGAAACCTTCAAGTTTTTAGCCTTTTTAATTTTTGGCACTTAAATTATTAAAATTATTAATTCATACTTTCAAGATCTTAGCCTTTTTTAATTTTTAAACTCTTGGCAATTTAATGTTTAAAGTTATTTAGTGTTACTTTCTTGCCTAAAGCTTTTTTTAAGTTTTAAACTTTTAACTTAAAAACTGTTTGCTTTTTTTTCTTAACTTTTAAAACTATTTAAATTTTAACTTTTAACTAATACTCTGCTTTTTTTAGCTCGGGCGCCAATTATATTGTATGTGATTTTTAAACCAGACCCGGACACGATAAGATGCAGACTGAAGACTTACTTTGTAAAATTGTCATATTAAATCAAATAATTCGCTACCGCGTTAACACAACAAAAACAATAAAGACATGCAAGTATTGGTTATTGCTTGTGCTGAGGTGTGCTAGACGCCAAGTCAGCACTTTAGCGCAAGCAACAGCTTTGTAGCGGATGCGCGTGCAGTGGCTTGTTGTGCTAATTCTTTGAATTAGCTCAACTTCGCTTGTGAAGCAAAATTTAGTTACTTTTGCTTAATGAGAATTTTTATTTATTGATTGCAAAACAGGAAGTGCAAAATATTAATAAGGTTTATTATTACTTCAAAATTAATTGGAATTTCATTTACTGTGGGAACCACAAAAGAATTAAAAAGCTTTTTGTAAGGTGGGAAAAAATGTAGCCAAAAAGGTATGTGAATTTATTATGTGTTAACTTATATAGCTAAATAACCAAGTATGAGATACAACTGTTCCAGAAGGCTTGTTCGTGAAAAGTCTAGACCTTAGGATAAATAGGTTAACGAGGGTAACTGAGAGTATAAAAGAAGTGCGGTGCAAGCGATAATCAATCAGTTTGATTTTAACAGGCTGAAGCATGCGAGTAATTAATTTGTGAAGTACTGTTGGAATTGTTGAATAAATTCCACAGGACAAGACGGACATGCCAAGTTGAGTGAATTGAGGATTCAGCAACTAAAAAAAAAATTGGAAGCCCTTGGTTTAAATACTACTGGCAATAAATCCGAGCTACAATTACGACTAAGGAAAGATATGGAATTGGAAGGAATCGACGTTGATGAAAACACTTTTCATCCTGATGGAAAAGAAGCAACAACAAAAAGGGAGAAGAAACACCGCAGACAGTGACGAACACAGACTTGAACATGATATTGACTTTAATATCTGCACAAACACCGACAGTGGCATCTCAACTGGAATCGTAGCAGGCACGTATAACATCCAATATGGAAGCACATGAGGCACGCAATTCAGAAATGTCGTCGCAAATGTCATCTCAACTGCAATCGCAGGCGACACAGATTACATCCAAGATCGAAACATCTAGAAGAACAGAAGACATATATGGCCGAGCAGTTGAAAGCACAGGAGGCTCGCATATCCTCGCAGCTGTCAGAACAAGAAGCATCATCAAAACTGGAAGCACATGATGCATAAATCGCTCAATTTCAGCCAGAAGTCGATGATTTAAAAGGTCGTATAGAGCAGTTACAACTAAACCGCCGAGCAGTTCCAGCGAGCAATCCGAAGGTAAAAACTCCATATTTTGACAGCTCGGTCCCTTTCCAGGTATTCAAGCTTTAATTTGAGAAGATGTCAGCACTGAACAACTGGAAGGCTGAAGACAAAGTTGCTGCACTGTTCGTGGCATTGAAAGAGCCTGCAGCTGAAATCTTACAAACTATTCTAGAGTACGAACGGAACAGTTATGAAGGCCTCATGGCCGCTGTTAAGAGACGTTACGGAAGCGAGCATAGGACACAGATATACCAAATTGAGTTGCAAAACCGCTACCACAAAGTGAATGAGACTTTGCAGGAGTTTGTGTCGGATGTCGAAAGGCTGGCCCATCTAGCAAATGTGGACGCACCCGTGGATTATAGGGAGACGGTAAAAATCCAGAGCTTGATAAATGCTATAAGGGACGTGGAAATGAAGCGAGATATATACCTACTTACTTACTTAATTGGCGCTTAACCGTCTAAACGGTTATGGCCGTCCAACAAGGCGCACCAGTCGCTCCTTCGCTCCGCCAACCGGCGCCAATCGGTCACCCCAAGGGAGTTTAAATCGTTTTCCACCTGGTCCTTCCAACGGAGTGGGGGCCGCCCTCTACCTCTGCTTCCATAGGCGGGTTCCGACAGAAACACTTTCTTGGCCGCATCATCATCTTTCATTCGCATAACATGGCCTAGCCAGCGCAGCCGCTGCGTTTTAATTCGCTAGACTATTTTGATAACTGCGTATAGCTCGTACAGCTCATCATTAAATCTTCTTCGGTACTCGCCATCGCCAACGCGTAAAGGTCCATAAATCTTTCGAAGAAATTTTCTCTCGAACACTCCCAAAGCCGCTTCATCTGCTGATGTCATGGTCCATGCTTCCCATATAGCAGGACGGGTACGATAAGTGACTTGTAGAGAGTATGATTTTCGTTCGCCGAGAGAGGACTTTACTTTTCAATTGCCTACTTAGTCCAAAGTAGCATTCATTGGAAAGATTGATTCTTCGCTGGATTTCAGTGCTGATGTTGTTGATAGTGTTGATGATGGTTCCTAAAGAAGCGAGATACATACGTAAGCCGAAAGCCTACATTTGGTGAAACGGTATCCCATACACTGAATCAGGAAACAGCCTCACTTTTGAGTAAAACAGCACACAAACCCCATGTGGTGGACGTAGAAAGACAGGAGTGGGTAGATACAATCTTGGAAGCATTGAATGGAACGCAGCAGAAGAATAATGATTCAGTCAAATGCTTTAAGTGTGGAAAGCCAGGGCACAGTGCACGTTATTGCAGCAGCAACCCTAATAGTTTCAAAAATGTGGGTGGTCGTAAACGCAGAGCTGAAGATGAGAAAATCTCCAAGCCCACCAATCGGTAAACAAAAGCGAGTGAGCCGTATGTGGCGACAGCTTGCTCCCGCAATGGAATGCCTCATAATCTCTACCTCGTAAGTTGCAAGGAGGTCGAGCAATCTTACTGTCGGAGGACATGTGGATGGAAAGGAACGTTTACTGACTGTAGATACGGGCGCATCTCATGCCATCATTCGATCGGATTTATATAATATAAGACCATTGCATGGAGCAAGATTGCGTACAACAACTGAAGAGGACACCCAACCTGTCAACCTGTCTCTTTCCACCTTTGTCATACCCGAGAAATGGAAAAAGGCCAAGGTGGTCCCGCTACTAAAGCCTGGGAAACCAGCTAACATAGGTGAGTCGTATCGTCCGATATCTCTCCTATCGCCAGTAGCAAAGACGCTTGAAGCCATTTTGCTCCCTTATTTCCAAGCAAATTTGCAGCTAGCCAGCAAGGCTTCAGAAAACTCCATAGCACTACCAGCACGCTAAGTGCCATTAGCACCCAGATAAATTGCGGTTTAAATCAATACCCCCACCATAGAACAGTACTCGTAGCGCTAGACCTATCAAAAGCTTTTGATACGGTCAACCATGGCTCGTTACTGCAAGACCTGGAAGGGTCTACCCTTCCCCATGTCTTAAAAGGTGGACCGCAAATTATCTGGGTGGTCGGCAGGCATCGGTGCAATTTAGAAACGAAACATCAAAACCAAGGATTATTAAACAAGGGGTGCCACAGGGTGGTGTCCTATCCCCACTTTTGTTTAATTTCTACATATCTAAGCTACCTTCACCACCGGAAGGAGTCACAATCGTTTCCTACGCCGATGACTGCACAATAATGGCCACAGGCCCAGGCCCAAAGATCGATAAGCTATGCAATAAAATAAACGGCTACCTCCCTGATTTCTCCAGTTTAACCTGGCATTATCACCGACTAAATCTTCCGCGACCTTATTTACAACATGGACGTCCCAAATGTCGACCATTTTGAACATCCACGTCGATGGCACTACGCTACCGACTGTCCTACACCCCAAAATCTTGGGTGTGACGTTTGATCAGGATCTCCATTTTGGTGAACACGCAGCCGCAATTGTTCCGAGAATTCAGAGCCGTAAGAAAATCCTCAAATCCCTCGCTGGCAGTACCTGGGGAAAAGATAAAGATACGCTCATGACTACATACAAAGCAATTAGCCAGCCGATTACGTGCTACGCGTCACCCATATGGTCGCCAAGCCTAAAAATTACCCACTGGAGGAAACTACAGGCCTGCCAAAATACTGCTCTCAGAATCGCCACGGGCTGTCTTCTTATGTCCCCAGAACACCATCTGCATAATGAGGCGAGAATACTCCCCATCAGGGAGAGAAATGAGATGCTGACCAAACAGTTCCTGTTGAATACCCAGAAACCTGAGCATCCCAACAGACATCTGCACTGCGAGTGAAAAGATAGAAGCTGTAAAGGATTGGCCAAGACCACAGAACTTGCATGAATTAAAAAGCTTCCTTGGGCCCTGCACATATTATGGCAGATTTGTACTAGAATTTGCCAGCGTAGCCCACAGCATTCACGAGCTCACAAGGAAAAATAAAGCTTTGGAATGGAAGAAGAGCAAGAAGTGGCTTTCTAAACATTGAAAGAGCGGTTGTGCACTCCTGCAATGTGGGTATACCCGATTCCAGGAGCAAGTTTTATTCTAGATATAGACGCGAGTGGATATGCTATAGGAGGGGTCTTGTTCCAACTGTTCGATGCACAGGAGAAGGTAGTTGCCTACTAAAGCAGATCAATTGGAAAACCAGAGAGGAACTATTGCGTTACACGGAGAAAGCTCTTGACATTGGTAGAGTGCATTAACTATTTTCACACGTACCTCAACGTTCAGCGTGGCTAATGAAGACATCATAGATGTCCGGCTTATGACTATAACGTGTACGGATGAATGGGACATGGAACAACATAGGAGGTGTCAGCTCGAATACGCAGATCTGTCACATGTTATGCAAGGGCTCAAACGAAACGAAAGACCAAATAGAGAGGAGATGTCGTATTGTGAAGTCATATTGGGCGCAGTGCAACAGTCTGCAATTGATATCCGGTTGCCTGCATCGAATATGGGAGAGCGAAGATGGTCAATGTAAGAGGAAACTGATACAGTATTTCCCGCTTATATGCACCTCGGTTATATGCATTTTTCGGTTATAAGCACTACAAAAATTTTAAATGAAGTTCCCCTATTTCAATGTACACAAAAAATCACGATATAAGCACCCCGCTTATAAGCATTTCCCGCTCTAAAGTTATAAGCACTGAATAAAAAATTCTATTTTAAATCTTCTCACATACGAATTTATTTGGTTTCTAACTAAATTTACTGTATTAACCATATTACTATTCATTTATCGATTTTATGCATTCTTGCCTGCTACGGAGAATCTACTCACGAACATAAAATCGTAGAAGCCTTCCCAGGAGAAAATTCAATAATAGAAGAATCGTCCGATGATGAACCTCCTAGTAGTGTTGCAGATAGTATTCCAAGCCATAAGGAAGTCATTGATTCCATTTATACTATCCGTAGGGATAAGCGGACTTTCTATATAAGCACTCCCCGCTTATAAGCATGGCTTTTCGTGCATTTTCTACGGTGCTTATATCCGGGAAATACTGTAGTTGTTTCAAGGAAAAGGATTCCTGACGTTTTCAGTGAGCTGCATTTTCTACGGTGCTTATATCCGGGAAATACTGTAGTTGTTTCAAGGAAAAGGATTCCTGACGTTTTCAGTGAGCTACATAACGGCCCAAGTGGACCTCATCTTGGAATTACGAACACGCTCGAGAAAATTAAGCAGAGTTTTTATTGGTTGCCGTCTGTCGGTCATTGAGTGGATTGCAAACTGCGAGATTTACAGCAGAGCAAAAGGACCCAAAACCCGAAGTCATGGCCAGATGAAGCTACATATTTCAGTTGCACCATTTAAGAGGATCGCCATGGATATCGCAGGTCCATTTCCTACTAGTAACCGCGGAAACAAATACGTATTGGTGGCTATGGATTATTTCGGCAATTCCAAATCGGGAAGCGGAAACAGTAGAAGAAGTGCTTACAAACAATTGGGTTGCAAGGTCTACCAATTGAACTATGTTCCAAGAAATATGTAAGACACTGGGCATTCGAAAAACTCGGGCAACTTCTGTCGATGCAGTCCGATGGAATTATTCAATAGAACCTTGGAGGAGCACTTAAGGAAAGTAGTGGACAAGTTCCATAAAGAGTGGGATACACACATATCCTTATTCTTGATGGCTTACCGATCGGCAGTGCATGAGACAACGGACCAAACTCCCGCAAAGGTAATTTTTGGCAATGACCTGCGACTGCGAGCTGACTGGAAGCTTGAAATAAATGCCGATGCGGAAAGAAATGCTAGGAACTCCACTGGTGTCTTGGAGGAAGAAATGAGAGAAATACACTATCTTGTAAGAACCAGGATTATGAGTGACAAGTTGAAAGCCAGATACGATAAAACATTTAATTCGGAAGGTTTTCTGGAAGGAGATTTGGTGCTTTTATACAACACACAACGAAAGAAAGGTTTGTCCCCGAAATTGGTGTGTAACTGGGAAGGCCCTAAAAAGTTGTAAAACGGGTCAACGATATTTTTTACTGTATACAAACCATTGGCAAACCACGAAACAAAATTAAAGTGATTCATTTGGAAAGGCTGGCAGCGGTTAGATCGGGAAACTTGTCTGTACGGGACGATCAGACCTAGGTGGAGGTCAGTGTAGCGAATATTAGCATTTCTAACATCACTATGCTGATAGTAAATAAACACAACGACAATAAGCCATTTATACATATACATAGAAGGCAACGAAGAATATTCCACACACATAACCCGCAGCTTGAAGCAGAGAGAAACAATCACACATCACTAAGAGCAGAAGCTGTTACTCACACATACACACGCATATGCGTAGAAGAAAAACATAAATTACAGATATACATACATGTATATAGCTAAATAACCAAGTATGAGATACAACTGGTCCAGAAGGCATGTTCGTGAAAAGTCTAGACCTTAGGAGAAATAGGTGAACGATCAATCAGTTTGATTTTAACAAGCTTTTGGTGAAGCACGCGAGGAATTAATTTGTGAAGTGCTATTCCAAAAGTTTTCTAAATAAAGCACATTTGGCTATACTGAATAGTTGAGTTATTAATTCGACAGTTCAGCGATTCGAACGTTAGCAGAAGGTGCATAGTTATTAGGAATTTCCCAAAATTATTTACAATATTGTCAAATATAGTTTTATTGTTGTCATATATAGTAAAGTACAATAATTTTGTGAGCTACTTTAAGCAATTAAACTAAATTTAAATTGTGCTATTGTTTTGCATAAATTGTTCAGTGTACTTAGAGTGCATCTCAAACTGCTCATACAGCGCCTACCTGTATAACACCTACTTTGAAACTATTATTGTCTTTTTTCTTTCAAACTATTTTATATAACCCGTAGTTTTATCTCGCAATTAATCGTCTTATTTATACAATTTTATTTATTTTCGGTTCCAGTTGGATATACAACATTCCTCCTTTTCCTCTTATTTTATAGTAAAAATCTCGTGCTCCTTTCCGAATTGTTTATTAAAAAGTGATAATCATTCCTTTGTGTCGTGCTGGCTTTACGATGAGCTTGGCCATATGAAGTATGCTGGTTTGTCAGCACGAGTGGTTGACGTACTTAACGATAACGATTGCAGTCTTTCAAATACCCAATTATTCAGGTCTTTCAAATACCCAATTGATTCTCGTATCAGAACTAATACTGCGGATAATACCCTACCGATGTTTTCTCTAGGGCTACGACTCTGGGTGCTGCTCCTAATGTCATTCCTACCCCAACTGTTGAATTGATAAATCTGTCTTCCCCGAGTCCCTTAGCAGTTTAGCCATCTACATCGAAGACTGTCCCAACAGTTTCTACGAAAACTTCTACAAAAAGGGACCAGGTTCCTCAAAACTCGTCAACGGTAGATTAATTACTGTCGTTATTAAAACTCGATTTTCGATGACATTCATGGCTAAACTTAAATCCGACAACGTGACTCTTCATGAATTCAATTTTAATTATCCGCACAAGGTTTTGAAACTATTTCAAATAATTCTTTTTGGCCCCCGGTGCTTTTGTGTGTAAATTCGAACATAGGCGCAACCTTCATATCCAAATATTGCTACAGTTCAAAAAATTTTATGTTGAATAAGCCCTAAATATTTTTATCAAAATGTTAGAGGTGTAAACACTGAATAACTGAGACTTATTTTAAATCGTTTAACTGCAATTACAATAGCTGCTTTTGTTTGGAAGCTAGTGGAAATAAAACGCCAGGTTGATAAGGGAATTACATACATACAAAGCAACAACACAAACTAAGCTAGTTGAGTTTGCTAACCGATTTGATATGATATCGCTAAAGCAACAGTCGACAAAAAAGGGCACTATTGTGAACGAGTGAACGATATGTACGTACGAATGTGCAGATTAACGCAAATAACAAAATAAGAGCGTGGCAGCAGGTTGACATACATACAAACAAAACAAACACACGCATTCCATGTATCTTTTTTCTGTAATTCTCTGCATTAGTATTTAAAACGTACTGAGCTATAAGTAGAAATGTCAAAGCAGCTAAAAAAAAGAACTTACTTGCCGATTTCCTTCCTCCACCGCTTTGATTCCCCCAATATGAAGCTGTTTAGTTTCAAGCACGCCTGCAAAAAAGCAACTAATATTATCGTTTTTACAGAAACTTGGCTAAAGCCTCATACATTTAACTCCGAAGTACTTTGCCACGACTACCAAATATTGAAGGTGGAGTTTTGTTTGCGGTACATTCTCCTATACCTTCAGCTAAGGTTAATTTACCGGTTATCAATCCTACGCAGTTCAAAAACATTAGAATCCAGCTCGGGTTATTTCAATATTGCCACCTGTTATATCATACCTTCTTCCGATCCCGCGGTGTATATGGATCATAATTCCTTGCTGAATATTTTTAATTCAATGTTGAAGCCCATTGTTTCGATGAAAGTCCTCAGTGACTTTAATCTCCCGCATATATCATGGACCATATCTGACCACGATATTGTACCTGCGCCCTCCAAATTGACCAACATCGACTTTTTAGCCGAAATAACTGAACTTTTGTCCTTGATTTGATATTTGTTGATGATAGATCAAAAATGACTCTTAGTCGGGGTGCACTTCTTACTATACCTGAAGACCCTTACCATCCTTCCCTGTTGTTGTTGCTGTTGTATTAACTACAAGTACACTCCCCGAAGGTTTTAAGGAGTGTTATCGATGTTGACGGTCTTTTGCCGGATATGGATCCGCTACGTTTCGGTAACAAAGCACCATTAAGGTACTAGCAATCTCGGCAACGATTAATATGATCACATTAAACCTTCTAGAACAAAAATGGTTCACTAAACAACTGAAATCTTTAAAAAATAAAAATTGCGCTTCTTCAAGTTGTACAAAAGGACGGGCTCTCACTCCACATTACTTGCAGTTCTCTATTTTGCGTCACAAATATTTTGAATTAAACAAGAAGTGTTATAATACCTACATCTGTAATATGAAAAGGAAAACAACTTGCAATCCGAAGGCTTTCTATAATTTTGTGAACTCTTAAGGTAGGGTTAAAGGGTTTCCCTCTGCTTTATAATGGATGATTTCTCCAGCGACGATCAAGCGATTGCTAGCTTCTTTGCCATTTCTCCGCTGGATTCAATTATTTGCCTAATGAATATCCGTTTCAACTTAACTCTCTACCGCAATTAATATTCCAGCAATATCTCCAGATGAAGTTTTTTCATATTCAACATCTTTGAGGGACCCTTACAAACACGGCCCTGACTTAATTCCCACATGTTTTCTTTAAAAGTGGGTCGTGTGTAGAAAACTGTCAAGGAATCGCTAAGTTGTGGGCTATCCCAAAGTAATTTGAAGCTATCGTTTCCACCAGCTAACATTTTTCACTTCTACTTTGATTGCTGACTCCCAACACGGATTCTGTTAAGGTAAATGCACCATTTCAATTCTACTTAAATTCACAATTCCTGTTTCTAATGTGCTTAAAGAAAACCTCCACACCGATGTTATTTATACTGATTTTAGTGAATCTTTTGACAAAGTCTCCCACCTCTTGCTGATCTCCAAGCTGGATCGACTCGGATTCCAAACTGGTCTCACCCAGTGGATCTCGTCGCCGTAGCGGTCGAACTCAAAAATTAATTTTAAAAAATACTATTTCCAATGTCGATTATGTTACCTCTGGCGTCCCACAGGGCCGTCGTCTTGGGATTTAGATATAAGCACAGTCAGTATTTATAAGCGGGCTTTCTATATAAGCACTCCCCGCTTATAAGCACGGCTTTTCGTGCATTTTCTACGGTGCTTATATCCGGGAAATACTGTAGTTGTTTCAAGGAAAAGGATTCCTGACGTTTTCAGTGAGCTACATAACGGCCCAAGTGGAGCTCATCTTGGAATTACGAACACGCTCGAGAAAATTAAGCAGAGTTTTTATTAGTTGCCGTCTGTCGGTCATTGAGTGGATTGCAAACTGCGAGATTTACAGCAGAGCAAAAGGTCCCAAAACCCGAAGTCATGGCCAGATGAAGCTACATATTTCAGTTGCACCATTTAAGAGGATCGCCATGAATATCGCAGGTCCATTTCCTACTAGTAACCGCGGAAACAAATACGTATTGGTGGTTATGGATTATTTCGGCAATTCCAAATCGGGAAGCAGAAACAGTAGAAAAAGTGTTTACAAACAATTGGGTTGCAAGGTCTACCAATTGAACTGTGTTCCAAGAAATATGTAAGACACTGGGCATTCGAAAAACTCGGACAACTGCTGTGGATGCAGTCCGATGGAATTATTCAATAGAACCTTGGAGGAGCACTTAAGGAAAGTAGTGGACAAGTTCCATAAAGAGTGGGATACACACATATCCTTATTCTTGATGGCTTGCCGATCGGCAGTGCATGAGACAACGGACCAAACTCCCGCAATGGTAATTTTTGGCAATGACCTGCGACTACGAGCTGACTGGAAGCTTGAAATAATGCCGATGCGGAAAGAAATGCTAGGAACTCCACTGGTGTCTTGGAGGAAGAAATGAGAGAAATACACTATCTTGTAAGAACCAGGATTATGAGTGACAAGTTGAAAGCCAGATACGATAAAACATTTAATTCGGAAAGTTTTCTAGAAGGAGATTTGGTGCTTTTATACAACCCACAACGAAAGAAAGGTTTGTCCCCGAAATTGGTGTGCAACTGGGAAGGCCCTAAAAATTTGTAAAACGGGTCAACGATATTTTTACTGTATACAAACCATTGGCAAACCACGAAACAAAATTAAAGTGATTCATTTGGAAAGGCTGGCAGTGTTTAGATCGGAAAACTTGTCTGTACGGGACGATCAGACCTAGGTGGAGGTCAGTGTGGCGAATATTAGCATTTCTAACGTCACTATGCTGATAGTAAATAAACACAACGACAATAAGCCATTTATACACATACATAGAAGGCAACGAAGAATATTCCACACACATAACCCGCATCTTGAAGCAGAGAGAAACAATCACACATCACTAAGAGCAGAAGCTGTTACTCACACATACACACGCATATACGTAGAAGAAAAACATAAATTACAGATATACATACATGTATATAGCTAAATAACCAAGTATGAGATACAACTGGTCCAGAAGGCATGTTCGTGAAAAGTCTAGACCTTAGGAGAAATAGGTGAACGATCAATCAGTTTGATTTTAACAAGCTTTTGGTGAAGCACGCGAGGAATTAATTTGTGAAGTGCTATTCCAAAAGTTTTCTAAATAAAGCACATTTGGCTATACTGAATAGTTGAGTTATTAATTCGACAGTTCAGCGATTCGAACGTTAGCAGAAGGTGCATAGTTATTAGGAATTTCCCAAAATTATTTACAATATTTTCAAATATAGTTTTATTGTTGTCATATATAGTAAAGTGTAATAATTTTGTGAGCTGCTTTAAGCAATTAAACTAAATTTAAATTGTTCTTTTGTTTTGCATAAATTGTTCAGTGTGCTTACAGTGCATCTCAAACTGCTCATACAGCGCCTGCCTGTATAACACCTACTTTGAAACTGTTATTGCCTTTTTTCTTTCAAACTATTTTATATTTTCATATAACCCGTAGTTTTATCTCGCAATTAATCGTCTTATTTAATTTTATTTATTTTCGGTTCCAGTTAGATATACAACATTCCTCCTTTTCCTCTTATTTTATAGTAAGTATGTCGTGCTCCTATCCGAATTGTATATTAAAAAGTGATAATCATTCCTTTGGGTCGTGCTGGCTTTACGATGAGCTTGGCCATATGAAATATGCTGGTTTGTCAGCACGAGTGGTTGACGCACTTAAAGATAACGATTGCAGTCTTTCAAATACCCAATTATTCAGGTCTTTCAAATACCCAATTGATTCTCGTATCAGAACTAATACTGCGGATAATAGTTGTAAGCCTACCGATGTTTTCTCTAGGGCTGAAACTCTGGGTGCTGCTCCTAATGTCATTCCTACCCCAACTGTTGTATTGATAAATCTGTCTTCCCCGAGTCCCTTAGCAGTTTAGCCATCTACATCGAAGACTTTTCCAACAGTTTCTACGAAAACTTCTACAAAAAGGGACCAGGTTCCTCAAAACTCGTCAACGGTAGATTAATTAAATAAAAAAAAAAAAAAAATGTAAGGCGCGATAACCTCCGAAGAGATCTAAGGCCGAGCTTCTCTTCCAATTTGTGTCGTGCTCCTCTTGATTTTCCCTACAAATTGGCCGGACGGGACCTACATGTTTTATGCCGACTCCGAACGGCATCTGCAAGGCAGATGAGTTTTCACTGAGAGCTTTTCATGGCAGAAATACACCCGGAGCGCTTGCCAAACACTGCCGAGGGGCGACCCCGCTTAGAAAAATTTTCGTCTAATTGAAAAATCTTATTTCTAAAATTTTAATGTTGCTTTGCCCGGGGTGTGAACACAGGGCGTACGGTGTGGTAGGCGGAGTACGCTACCATCACACCACGGTGGCCGCGGTGGATTAATTACTGTCGTTATTAAAACGTCGATTTTCGATGACATTCATGGCTAAACTTAAATCCGACAACGGTTTTGAAACTATTTCAAATAATTCCGGTGCTTTTGTGTGTGAATTCGAACATAGGCGCAACCTTCAACTCCCAAATATTGCTACAGTTCAAAAAATTGTATGTTGAATCAGCCCTAAATATTTTTATCAAAATGTTAGAGGTGTAAACACTGAATAACTGAGACTTATTTTAAATCGTTTAACTGCAATTACTGCTTTTTTTTGGAAGCTAGTGGAAATAAAACGCCAGGTTGATAAGGGAATTGCATGCATACAAAGCAACAACACAAACTAAGCTAGTTGAGTTTGCTAACCGATTTGATATGATATCGCTAAAGCAACAGTCGACAAAAAAGGGAACTATTGTGAACGAGTGAACGATATGTACATACGAATGTGGAGATTAACGCAAATAACAAAATAAGAGCGTGGCGGCAGGTTGACATACATACAAACAAAACAAACACACGCATTCGATGTATCTTTTTTCTGTAATTCTCTGCATTAGTATTTAAAACGTACTGAGCTAGAAGTAGAAATATCAAAGCAGCTAAAAAAAGAACTTACTTGCCGATTTCCTCCCTCCACCGCTTGCAAAAAAAGCAACTAATATTATCGTTTTTACAGAAACTTGGCTAAAGCCTCATACATTTAACTCCGAAGTACTTTGCCACGACTACCAAATATTGAAGGTGGAGTTTTGTTTGCGGTACATTCTCCTATACCTTCAGCTAAGGTTAATTTACCGGTTATCAATCCTACGTAGTTCAAAAACATTAGAATCTAGCTCGGGTTATTTCAATATTGCCACCTGTTATATCATACCTTCTTCCGATCCCGCGGTGTATATGGATCATAATTCCTTGCTGAATATTGTTAATTCAATGTTGAAGCCCATTGTTTCGATGAAAATCCTCAGTGACTTTAATCTCCCGCATATATCATGGACCATATCTGACCACGATATTGTACCTGCGTCCTCCAAATTGACCAACATCGACTTTTTAGCCGAAATAACTGAACTTTTGTCCTTGATTTGATATTTGTTGATGATAGATCAAAAAGGACTCTTAGTCGGGGTGCAACATATAGCTTCTCCAACCCAATTGTCAACCTCACCTTCGAGCGGCGAATCCCGCTTCACTAACAGACGAGGCTCTGGCGACCCCAAGCTCCTCATGAAACTTGGGGGTGGGGGGGAAGGGATGGCCTGAAGGTTCAATGTGGCCATATAAATCGTTCCCGAGATGGTCGGGCCAGCACCTTAATGGTGCTGTGTTACCGGAGCGTATCGGATCTGTATCCGACAAAGGACCATCACATCGATAACACTCCCCACAGCCTTCGGGGAGTAACCTAATCGCTACAACAACAACAACAACAACCCTTACCATCCTTCCCTGTTGTTGTTGTTGTTGTATTAACGACAAATACACTCCACGAAGGTTTTAGGGAGTGTTATCGATGTTGATGGTCTTTTGCCAGATATGGATCCGCTACGTTTCGGCAACAAAGCACCTTAAGGTACTAGCAATCTCGGCAACGATTAATATGATCACATTAAACCTTCTAGGCAAAAATGGTTCACTAAACAACTGAAATCTTTAAAAAATAAAAATTGCGCTTCTTCAAGTTGTACAAAAGGACGGGCTCTCACTCCACATTACTTGCAGTTCTCTATTTTGCGTCACAAATATTTTGAATTAAACAAGAAGTGTTATAATACCTACATCTGTAATATCAAAACGAAAACAACTTGCAATCCGAAGGCTTTCTATAATTTCGTGAACTCTTAAGGTAGGGTTAAAGGATTTCCCTCTGCTTTAGAATGGATGATTTCTCCAGCGACGATCATGAGATTGCTAGCTTCTTTGCCAATTCTTTGCTCCTTCGCTGAATTCAATTCTTTGCCTAATGAATATCCGTTTCAACTTAACTCTCTACCGCAATTAATATTCCAGCAATATCTCCAGATGAAGTTTTTTCATATTCAACATCTTTGAGGGACCCTTACAAACACGGTCCTGACTTAATTCCCACATGTTTTCTTAAAAAAATCGCTGAACACATCTTTCAGCCTCTAACTAATTAATTCAATCTGTCGCTAAAACATGGAGTTTTTCCTGCTGCTTGTAGGGAATCTCTCCCCATGCCCCTTCACATGACCGGGAGTGGGTCGTGTGTAGAAAACTGTCAAGGAATCGCTAAGTTGTGGGCTATCCCAAAGTAATTTGAAGCTATCGTTACCATCAGCTAACATTTTTCACTTCTACTTTGATTGCAGACTCCCAACACGGATTCTGTTAAGGCAAATCCACCATTTCAATTCTACTTAAATTCACAACTCCTGTTTCTAATGTGTTTAAAGAAAATCTCCACACCGATGTTATTTATACTGATTTTAGTGAAGCTTTTGACAAAGTCTCCCACCTCTTGCTGATCTCTAAGCTGGATCGACTGGGATTCCAAACTGTTCTCACCCAGTGGATCTCGTCGCCGTAGCGGTCGAACTCAAAAAGTAATTTTAAAAAATACTATTTCCAATGTCGATTATGTTACCTCTGGCGTCCCACAGGGCCGTCGTCTTGGTCGAATTCTGTTTATTAATGATATTTGTACCACCCTAAAATATTCTAAAATCTTAACGTATGCTGATGATGTAAAACTTTTTAGGTCTTGTGCGTCTATTAAGAACATTCCTTACTTCAAGTGGATTTAAACTCCTTAGTTGTTTGGAGCAAAGTAAATTCAATGCCACTAAACTTCAATAAATGTAAATTCATGTACCTCTCTCGGAGATCTTTGCCAGCAGCCTCTTACGTAATTAATAATTTTTGTCTAGTATCAGTAAATTATTTTATTGACTTGGGGGTCACGATTAATGGCAAACTATGTTTCAACCTTCATATTAATGATGCCGTTAAGGCTACACGTGTTATATCATTCGAGAAACTTCTGTGTGTGAATGATGTAATCCGCGATATCGAGTTCATGCAGATAAATTGGAATGAACACAAATGTAATTTTTAGTCTTCTATTTAAGAAATTTTCAGTGGGACTCTGTGCATAATCTTCCCATTATACTAGTCGGTTGAAGCTTATTAATCTTACAACTCTTGCAAGTCGAAGAGAGATGCTAGACGTAATATTTATGGCTAACTACTGAATGGATTGATTTCTAGCCCTTTTCTTTTAAACGAAGTAAACTTCAAGCTCCTATCACGAGCAACAAGGCATTACAAGCCTCTTCTTCTGAGGCAGTGTAGAACAAATTTCGTATCAAATGAACCTTTTCATTGTTTGTGTCACGATTTTACCTCTCGCGCGAGGTCCTTTGATATACCGGATTCACTTTTTGCTATAAAGAAAGCTGTCCTAACCTATCTTAACTCGTAACTAAATAAAAAATAAAAATCTTTACGTCCTTAAAATGTTCATTTATTTAACAATGTGGTATTAGACTGGATCGATTTATTAACCGATATCGCGCCATCGATTTTTCGATAGGATTTGGGCTCAGGAAAAAAAGTTCCACTACGCATACCCAAAAAAATAATTTTTCAAATTTCATTTGTTTTGTTTTTTTTTACTTTTTTTCGACTTTGATTTTTAAGGTCTTTTTCATGACCTACTACAAAAATTTTCATTTTGTCCGACTCAAAAATGTCCGCTAAAAACGTTGGCGATAACAGTTTTACATATGAAAATTTTTTCAGTAGGTCATGAAAAAAACCTTAAAAAACAAAGTCGAAAAAAGTCAAACAAATGAATATAATGTGGTATATTGTGGCGAACGTTAGCAATTTCGGTTAGTAAATAAGGCCTATACAACAACAGTAAGCCATATACACACATGCAAAGAAGGCAACGAAGAATATTTCACCCACGTAACACGCAGCTTGGAGCGAAGAGAATATTTCACACACACATAACCAGCAGCTAACAGTGGAAAGAATATTTCACACACAAACGGAAATAAAGCATATGGCCTTACATAAACTACAGATATACATGTACATATATAGCTAATTAACCAAGTATGAGATAGAACCGTTGTAGAAGGCATGTTCGTGAAAAGTCTAGACCTTAGGAGAAATGGGTGAACGAGTCTGAGAGCATAAAAGCAGAGCGGTGCAAGCGATAATCAATCGGTTTGAATTTAAAACGCTTTTAGTGAAGTACGCGAGTATTGTAATTGTGAAGTGCTACTATAGTAAAGTTGTAAATAAAAGAGATATAGCTATACTGAATATTTTAGTTATTTATTCGACAGTTCAGCGATTGAACGATAGCAGAAGGTGCAAAATAATCAGAATTCCCAAAATTGGATACAGTATGAATAATTTCAAACTATTATGTATAATACTCAGCTGAGGATTTTAATTCTGTTGCGGAGCAGTTTTAGATCCCGATGCTTAACAAACATCCGCCTATCAACAGCTCGGCAAAAACAAAATCTGTGCGTCATGCGGATGCGCCGCTCGTGTCGGGTGGGCGAGCTTTGGGTTTATTATAATTAAAAAGAGGCTCTAAAAAGGCAAAATTCTTAAGATGATTTCATGAACAGAACTGCAATTGGAGAAGCTCCAAACCAAACTGAACTATTTGGTCCAAATGCTTGCTACTAATTAATCAGAATAAAATATTGAAAGTACTAACTCTTAAGATTCGCAAAAATTGATTTAGATGTACCTAATTACATTTCGTGATTAATTTGCTGATCAACAGAACATTGCTTATTGGGCCGGAAGTTACTTTATTTTATTATAATTAACATGACTTTGTCGATATCGTCTGTTGCTGACGCTGCACTTACATATATAACTATGCAGGTGTAACTATTATTTGTAATTGAGGGTTTATAAGCATTATTGGTATGAATTCGTATTTATATGGAATGACCCTATACAGTACAATACAACTCTGTCTTACTTCTATATGTCAAATAATAAATATATCCTTTACTTCCGGTTGAATTACAATTGAACTAAGTTGCTACTATTTTCACACGCTGCGAATATCGGTTTGTATACAACACATCAACAGGTTATGGGCCTTAAGTCATCGCGGGTGAATTAAAGAATTGTTAATTCATGAAGTCATTCTTGAAAAAAGTACACTTTGGTTGTCTCAAGATAAAAATAACATAATGCAGGCGAACAATATTGGTTTCGCATTCGAACGTCTAAAATGGCGCGAAAACTTCGATGTATGGAAACTCCACGCTAAATCTTATCTAGTGATTAAAGGCTGCTGGAACGTGGTACAATCGGGGTTAAAGGCTGATGCCGCACAAAAAGATGTACAAGCAGATGGACGCGCTCTTGCCGAAATCACTCTAATGGTTGAGCCCATAAACTTTTCACACATTGCAACTGCTAAAACAGAAGCCTTGAGATCAGCATACGAAGACTCCGGTTTAACGCGCAGAGTCGGACTACTTAAACAACTCGTCCAATGTAGACTCTCTGATTTCTCGTCGATGCAGGAGTACTTAAATTCTTTAGTGATGACGTCACTAAAAGTGCAAAATGCTGGACTGAAAATTGATGAGGAGGTGACTGCATCACTGATACTAGCAGGCCTGCCAGATGACTTTCGTGCTTTGGTTTTAGCTATCGAGAACTCTAATCAAAAGCTTACAGTTGACAGTGTCAAAACGCTTTTATTGCAAGAGGCGAAATTTGATAGATAAGAGTCTGAAAATGCGCTTTACACAAAGAATAAAAAGAAAACAACTAAATTTCTCAGATGCCACAATTGCAAAGAAGAAGGTCACTTTGCAAGAAAATGCCCCAATAAAAGAAGAGGTGGCAATACTCACACAAAAGGTGAGACAATTCTATTTGCTTCGCTGCTTTCGCATGACAGCCGCACAGCTGATTGGTATATTGATTCTGGCGCAACCGCACATATGACGGAAAATAAAAACATTATTTTCAATGAAAAACAGTCAATTGATAAAAACATTATTGTAGCGAACAAGAAAACCATTCCAGTAGTGTCAAGTGGTAATGTAAAATTGTGTTTATCATCTGGATACGATGCTGTGCTTAAAGTAGATTACGTTCCCGAGTTGTGCGCAAATTTATTGTCCGTGCGCGAAATGACCAAAAACGGCAATAAGGTAATATTCAATAAAGATTATTGCAGAATTTACGATAACCAGAGCAATTTGATAGCCACCGCGACCGCTGTAAATGATCTATACAAATTAAACATTCAGTGTGAAAAAAGTGCTTTTCTGGCCAGCAATGACTTTGATTTATGGCACCGCAGAATGTGCACTGAAAAGTTAAGAAAAATTAAAGATTCGTGTAGTGGTGTTGATTTTGGTAAAATTGGAAATGAGCAATGCGTCGTATGCATTAAAGGTAGGCAAACTCGTGCGCCTTTCAAAGAAAGTGGTACGCGTACTAACAACTTGCTTGATCTGATCCATTCAGACGTCGCCGGTCCATTTCCAACTAAATCTCACTCGGGCCATAGATTTTTTGTGACCTTCGTGGATGATTATTCTCGAAAAGTTACTGTAGTGCCAATCAAGCAAAAGTCTGACGTTTTTGATGAATTTGTCAAATTTAAGACAGTGGAACAGAGTAGAACTGAGTAGAAAATCAGTGCTCACGGAAAATAAAAACATTTCGCTCAGACAATGGCACAGAGTACACTAACGGAAAGTTTAAAGAATTTTTAATGAAAAATGGCATAGTACACCAAACATCCTCGCCATATACACCCGAGCAAAATGGTGTAGCAGAACGATTAAATCGAACAATTGTAGAAAGAGTGTGCTGTATGTTGATTGACTCGGGTTAAACAAGAAGTTTTGGGATGAAGCGTCAGTCACTGCAGCTTATATTTTGAACAGGGTTCCCTGTAGTAAACATTTTCGGTCTCCAGAAGAAACCTGGTCGAATAGAAAGCAGTCACTAAAGCATTTGCGCGTGTTCGGCAGTAAAGCCATGGCGCATGTACCAAAAGAAAAACGTCAGAAATTAGACGTAAAGTCCATCGAATGCATAAGCTTACCGCTTGTTTGACCCGAAAACACGTAAAATAATAATAAGTCGCGATGTAGTTTTCATTGAAAAAAAAACGGCTAGATCACACGTTTGTGAACTTTTCTACGACGTTTCTGATTCCAACGAAGTTCAGAATTCCGGCGGCAATAGAATACGGAGAATTCACGAACTTTGAAGAAAAGCAAAAAGAGATAGAACATAAAGAATTTACGAACGTTGAAGAAAAACGAGAAGAAGTAGAACATTGTGAATCTAAGAATGGCGAACAGGAGTCAAATTAAATAAAAAGTGAATGCGAAACAGATCCAATTGATTCTGATAATGCTGATTCCGATTTGAGGCGCTCCAAAAGAATCGCAAGTAAGAAAACCGAATTCAATTTTGTTGCCAGTGAATATCGTTAGCAAGATCCTGAATCATTTGACGACGCCATATCCGATGAAAATGCTTTCGACTGGAAGGTGGCCATAAATGAAGAGTTGTCTACTCTACGTTCCAATAATACTTGGATTCTGACAGAGCTACCTCAGGGCAAGAAGGCAATTAAATCGAAATGGGTGTTTAAAACTACACAAAATGCTAGTGTTGATATTGTTCGAAGGAAAGCAAGGCTTGTCATCAAAGGGTACAGCCAAGAAAACAACAAATTAGTGCAAATATGTGTCCATGTACTGAAGACGAAAAACAACAAATGTCAGATGTACCATACATGCATGCTATTGGATGTCTACTCTTCGCATCGCAAATAACACGTCCCGACATTTCATTTGCCGTTAATTTGCTCAGTCGATATTGCGACAACCCAGGAAAGGCTCACTGGGTGGCACTTAAGCGCGTGATGAGGTACCTCAAAGGTACGATTGAAATGGGCCTTGTTTTTAGCAGAGATGCAAGTGAAATTAATGGTTTCTGCGACGCAGATTGGGGTAGTGACGTTGACCAACGACGTTCGACTACTGGGTATGTATTTAAATACCAAGGTTCAGCTATTTCCTGGTGTACACGCAGGCAACGCACAGTTGCTTTATCGTCCACCGAAGCAGAGTTCATGTCAATCACTTCGGCAATTCAGGAAGCAATATGGCTTCAAAGATTTCATCAGGAATTGGGGGGTACAGAAAAACCACTAGTACTTTACTGCGACAATAAAAGTGCAATACAAATCCCAACGAATAATTCATACTCGCCCCGTACGAAACACGTAGATATCAAAAGCCAGTTCATTCGACAACATCTACAAAATGGAAAGATCATCCTCCGCTATATCTCGACAAACGACATGGTAGCTGATATTCTAACGAAAGGAGTAGTTAAGGGAAAGCATACATATCTCTCAGAGGCTATTGGTATCAAGTCTGTAAAATTTTAAATCATAAACTACTTATATATGTATATATTTAGTTATAAACCTCTTTGTATACATTATTTAAGAGCGTCATTCAGGAAAGGTGTTATGAATTCGTATTTATATGGAATGACTCTCTACAATACAATACAACTCTGTCTTACTTCTATATGTCAAATAATAAATATATCCTTTACTTCCGGTTACAATTGAACTAAGTTGCTACTATTTTCACACGCTGCGAATATCGGTTTGTATATAACACATCAACAATTATACATAACCGCCGCGTTATGAAAAAATGATGAGAGTGAACTTTTCAAAAATGTGACACAAACGTCACAGGTAGAAAATGCAGTTCGTGTGTATGTTCGCTGTGAATTCTACTAGCAAACTTGCTTTGAAAGTTCGGAAGTGTATTTATAGGTATGTATGGATGTATGTATATATGTATTTTCATTTCATATGAGCTTGACATCCTAACATACTATTTCAAACGTTTCTTAATTTCATATTTTTTGTAGAAACTACACTTGAATGATCCTCACTAGGGTAGGCTCCTTGTCGTTGGTGTGAGGGCTTAGCCGAACTCCATAGCGCCCGACTATGAGGCGGAGCTGTTTAGGACTGACATCTACGCCGTTTCGTCTCATAGGAGGGCGGCGGGATGTCGGTGACCAAGTACTGCCAACCCCCTAATCCAGGGTGTTATGCGGACCGTGCCTATTGAACGATTTGCAGCTAGGGGATAAATTAGGCTGTATTTGAACGGAGCCTTCCTTATTTTTTTTTTTTTATTTTTTTTTATGGATGTATGTATATATGTATTTTCATTTCATATGAGCTTGACATCCTAACATACAATTTCAAACGTTTCTTAATTTCATATTTTTTG
Source organism: Eurosta solidaginis (assembly GCF_040869045.1). Classification (NCBI taxonomy): domain Eukaryota; kingdom Metazoa; phylum Arthropoda; class Insecta; order Diptera; family Tephritidae; genus Eurosta; species Eurosta solidaginis. Next base: position 230,394,978 of record NC_090319.1, on the reverse strand, counting down.
TAGAAACTACACTTGAATGATCCTCACTAGGGTAGGCTCCTTGTCGTTGGTGTGAGGGCTTAGCCGAACTCCATAGCGCCCGACTATGAGGCGGAGCTGTTTAGGACTGACATCTACGCCGTTTCGTCTCATAGGAGGGCGGCGGGATGTCGGTGACCAAGTACTGCCAACCCCCTAATCCAGGGTGTTATGCGGACCGTGCCTATTGAACGATTTGCAGCTAGGGGATAAATTAGGCTGTATTTGAACGGAGCCTTCCCGATACCGGGCCACCTCGGGAAAGTATTTATGGCCTTACCACAGTTAGAGGCGCTGCTGTGGCGGTCGGTTCTTTCCCCGTATATAATACTGGACCGCTGAGCCCGCCTTGTCGGGCAGGTGTTCGTACGACCAAGATGAACGACTCATTACCTGATTGTAATAAGGACGATGTAAAGAGGAGGACTGAGTCGCAATCCAAGGACGACAAATACGAATTAAGCGATGCGTCGGACTCGGGGAGCGAGAGTAGTGCTGATTCAATGAACTCCGTGTTGGAGAAGCACACAAATGAAAACGGAGTAGAAGAGTGGATAAGGGTACGGAACAGAGGAAGTAAAAGAGCTCTCTCGCAGTACCGTGCAGCACTAAGAATTGTACAACGCTTGGGAGCAGTGGTCGACCCAACAGAAGTGGAGATCGAGTGCTTGGAATGGGCCCATGAAGCGGTAGAAGTAGGTCGAAGGCAGTTGAAAAGGTTTGCTGCGAGAAACCCTCGGTTCTGCAACTGGTACGAGGAGGAAGAAGCGTCGAATGGCAGAATGAAGAGGCAACGTTCAGCGGAAGGCGAAAAGCCTGCCCTCAAGAGGCAGAAAGGACCCAGTCCTATAGCCGCGAAGCAGGGCAGTCGCATAGACAAGACAAGTAGGCCCGAAGCTGAAGACAGATGGGCTCCAATAGCGAGGTAGCAACTACCTCGAAAGCTGCGTGTCAGACGGAAGTTCCAATTACGGAAGTAGGAGATAAGCCAAAGGGAGATAACGCTAAGGCTCCGGCTTTCTCGGAGGCGCTAAAGGGAGTTAACGCTAAGACTCCGGCTTTATCGGAGGTGCCAAAGGGAGATAACACTAAGAATCCTGCTTTTCCCGAGAAGATGAGTGATGTGGCAAAGCAGTTACTGACTGTGGCGCTGGTTGATCGTAGCAGTCCTTTCGGACAAATAACTACTGAAAGGTGGAGATCTGTGGAAAGGGAGCTTATTAGCTTAATGCTTACGATGATGCGGGAACAACCAAGTAAGCCCCTTCCAACCTTTGATTCGGGGGGATGGTATAATGGTGTGAAGATGATAGCATGCGACAACATCGCGAGCTTGCGGTGGCTGGAGGAAGTGGTTCCAAACCTCCAAAGGCAAGGCACGAACGCGCGGTTTGAGCTGGTGGATAAAGCGCAAATCCGCACGGTACCAAAAGTTAAGGTATGGATACCATGCGTGATGAAGTCGGGAGATACACTGCGACTTCTGCAGAATCAGAATCCGAACATACCTACACAGGATTGGAAGGTACTTACTGTATCTCGGCCTACGGAGAATGGTCAGTTCTACATCTTCCAAATAAACAAGCAGGCGGAGGATATTTTGTATACGCAGCTTGGCAAGATGTCCTTTGGCACTGGCAAAATTTATATGCGACTCAGGAAAAGAAGTCCCGAGGATAAAAACCCTAACACGCTAGAGGTGGGCGAAGTCGAAAAGGACCTCAAGTAACCTGTAGTAATGGTAAGGAAACAGCTGCATTGATATATGCTGCCTAATTACACCACTGAGGATCTCGTAGCGGTGGCCGTTGAGCAAAAGAATAAGCAGGCATTTATCCTGGCGTCCTGCTACATGGCCCATGCTGCGGAGGTTCCACCGATGGAGTGCAAAAGGCTAGTACAGGAGGAAGGGCGCAAAGGGCGGTTGGTCATAGGCGCAGATGCAAATGCGCACCACAATGCGTGGGGGGAGCAGATACGAACGAGAGAGGCGAATCTCTGTTTTGTTACATCCTGCAAACCAATTTGCAGATAGCCAACGATAGCCAACAGGGGAAATGTCCCTACATACATTGGTCCAACATCCAGCAATGTTCTGGATATTACATTGAGCTCCGAGTGTGATATATCAAGGTCTGATTGGATGGTTCTTGATAGACCATCCTTCTCCGACCATGCGTATATCAGCTTCAGCATCCCCCTAAAGAGGGTAGAGAAGAGAGGAACCTTTAGAATCCCTAGGTCAACGAACTGGACTAAATTCCAGAAACATGTAGAAACAAAACTGGAACAACCCAAAGAGGTTGCTAATGTAGAGGAACTGGATGAGTCGAATGAATTCCTAACAAGGACGCTTATGACTGCGTATAACAAAGCTTGCCCTCTAAGAAGATTCAGAGCAAAAGCAAAGCCGCCATGGTGGAGGAATGAGGTGAGTCTTCTAAGAAGACAGGTAAAAGAAATGTTTAAGCTCGCAAAGGCGAGCGCGGACAGCGAAGCGTGTCGAGATGAGTACAGGGATCTACTGAGGACCTACAAGCGTGAAATTACCAGGGCGAAGAGAAACTCATGGAAAAGTTTCTGTACGGACATAGAGTGCTCCAGCGAAACAGCATGGTCGAAAAAAGTCCTAGCAAAGGGAAACATAGTCCAGGGACTAATAAAGAAAGAGAACGGGGATTGTAATAGTGAGGAATCCCTTGAGGTGCTTCTCGATACACATTTCCCATCGGGAGATGGTTTAGAAGAGCCAGCAGACAGCACTCGCACTTCGATCACGGAGCGGGTAGTGCCGGGCTTGGTGACCGATACCAAGATAGAATGGGCAGTGAAGACGTTTTCTAAGTTTAAATCGTCGGGCCCAGATGGTATATTCCCGGCCATGCTACAAGTCTCAAGTACGGCGGTCGTGGAATGGCTTAAAATAATATTCGATGAGTGCATAAGACTGAATCATGTACCGCACTCTTGGAGAACTACTCGTGTAGCTTTTCTACCAAAGGCTTAACATCATTTCTGCTCAAAACCGTTGAGAGGCTGATAGATGTGTACATAAAGTCCAACTTGGATGAAACGCTGCTCTCCACAACATAGCATGCGTACACCAAAGGCAAGTCGGTAGACACCGCATTGCATAGGGTGGTAATAAGCATAGAGAAATCCCTGAAATATAAGGAGTATGCTCTAGGAGTCTTCTTGGACATTGCCGGGGCTTTCAATAATGTTGCAAAATGGGCGGTTATGGATGGTCTTAATTACATTAAAGTACATCCTGCCTTAATCAGATGGATCGGCTGCATGTTAAATTGCAGAAAGATTACATCACAATGGGGATTGTACGAGGCCACGAAATCAGTGGACAGAGGCACTCCGCAGGGATTGGTGCTATCACCTCTGCTGTGGACCCTGGTCATCAACCAACTGCTCAGGCCATTCGATGAGGGACCCGTAAAACTTACGGCTTACGCAGATGACGTTGCAATTGTCATAAGTGGAAAGTGCCTTCCAACGATTAGTTCTTTGATAGATCGGGCGCTTCGGAATATTCATACCTGGGCATCTAAAGTCGGGTTGAAAGTAAATGCGAAGAAGACGGATATGGTCTTGTTTACAAAGAGGTACAAGGTCCCAAATTGGGCCAGGCCTAAGTTAGTAGGGGTGACCTTACAGGAGAAACCTTGCACAAAATATCTAGGAATCATCCTAGACAGTAAGCTGTCATGGAAGCTCAACGTGGAGGAGAGGGTCAAGAAGGCCTCAACGGCACTCTATGTAAAAGAATGCTGGGGTGTACTTGGGGCCTATCGCCCTCTCTTTCTCATTGGGTTTTTACAGCGATTGTAAGCCCTATTCTATACTATGGAGTTCTTGTTTGGTGGAAAACCACACAAAAAACAACATACCTCAAAAAATTAGAGGGGGTATGCAGACTATCGATGCTTAGCATTACTGGAGCCCTGAAAACAACCCCGACGGCTGCACTGTATGCCATTCTGCACATCCCACCTGTAGACCTGGTAGCAAAGAACAAAGCGTTAACGACCGCAACCAGGCTCGGTTCTTCGGGGCAGCTTGAGCGCGGACCATATGGCCATAGTAGTATAGCGTCAACAATCACAAGACGAACAGACTACATGATTCCCTATCTGCGCTTCAAGGGAGATCTTAAGACCACAATAGAGGTGGACGGTTGGCGCAAGGGTGCGCAAATGGCGGACGAGGCGATACATGTGTACACCGCTGGTTCCAAAGTAGTGGAAGGAGTAGGGTCTGCGGTATACTGCGCTGATCCGGAAATAAGCAGATCCTACAGACTGTCGGATTACTGTAGCGTTTTCCAAGCGGAAATATTACCTGTAACCAAAGCAGTAGAAACCCTGGAAGAGAATAGCTTAAGCTGTAACCGTGTTAACTTTTATATTAACAGTCAAGCAGAAATTAAGGCAATAATCTCGCATAGCACAGCATCTAAATGCGTGTTAGAGTGTAAGCAGTCTCTGGAGACAATCGGGACAGGGAGAAGCATACATCTATATTGGGTCCCAGGGCATATGGGAATAGATGGGAATGAAAAAGCGGACGAACTAGCTAAAAGGGGCGCATCCCTTGAAGCTTGCTCCGTAGATGTCCCAATTAGATTGGGCGAGATTAAGCGAAGGCGAGAGGTGCACATGATCGACAAAGCGGGAAAGGCGTGGATTCAAGCGCGGGGCTGTAAAGTATAGAAGATTATGTGTAGGTCTTACAACCTTAGACTAACACAGTTGCTTCTATCATTAAAAAGAGAGGACTGTAGACTCATGACGGGTATTCTGACTGGACACTGCCTTCTGGCGTCACATGCCTTTAAATTAGGCTTGGTCAGTGATAGCAGATGTAGGAAGTGCGGGTTGGAGGAGAAAACGATCGAGCACGTTTTGTGCTCGTGCCCTGCACTTGCCAGGCTAAGACTCCAGTTATTAGGAGTGATACAGTTGTCAGATCTAGAAGCAACAAGTGGCTTAAGTCTTAGGAAGCTTCTAGTATTTGCCAAGAGGACGGAGTTATTTTATAACATAGGTCCTGGTTTTTGATAGGGGTTTTCAGTTTGGTCGTTAAAACAAACTTCTGGTAACACTACGGACTCAATCAGTCTACGTGAGGTCCTCACGGACAGGCCAGTTCAACCTACCTACCTACACTTGAATGATGCAAAATTACATTGTAATTTCATCACTTAAGTGCGAAATTACACTTGCGTGGTGCATAATTAGCCGAAGTTCAGACGAAGTACCGTTTTACTTTTTCCTGTTTGCGTTTTTCATATATTTATTAAAAGCTTGTGTAGAGAATTATAACGGGAGTGGGATTTGAAGAGATTAACAAGGTATCATCGAAACAGCTGTCGCCTTGTCCATCCTGCTGTCACGTTGTATAAATTTTTCCAAAATTATTAAATAAATTATAAATTAAAAAGTGCTTCAAATAAATGTTTTCATACATTTAAAGTAGTAAGGGCAATCCCCGCTGAACTAATACAGATATCTCTTTCTGTTTTCACTATTCAGCAACAAATCTCTTTGCTTTTATAATTCTCTACACAAGCTTTTAATAAATTTATGAAAAACGCAAACAGGAAATAGTAAAACGGTACTTCGTCTGAACTTCGGCTAATTATGCGCCCAATCAGTCACGAATCCCGCATAAGTCCATGCCTCTGTGTCTCCATCAATTAAACTACCTGAAATGGAGTCACTATCGTTCGCGGGCGATTTTAATACTTCGTTGTCAGGTGGGCAAAAGCTCTACTATTTACGTAGCTGCTTAAAGGGTGATGCTCTTAACATTAATAACGGCTTTAAAGTTTGTTACGCCAACTGTACGTACGCATGGGTTATACTCAAGTCACGATATAAAGTTATGCAGGTCATTGTCGAAACCCATCTTCGAGAAATAGCAGATATCCGAAAAGCAACGAAAGATACGACCGACTCTATTAAGAACATGCTGAATGCTCTTTCACCTGCACATAAGAGAGCTCAAGGCTTTAGGATGGTCCATGAAATCGTAGAAAAACATGCCATGAAAACTCGGAAGGAATAGGGGATGTCACTCATTAGCGACGATTCTCTTTTAAGGACTTTCTTAAATCAATCCCAGATCAAACGCATTGTACCTATTGTTTACTCCGATCCTAAAATTTATTCTGGTGATAAATTCTGAAGCTTTGGTTAGAATGCGAAATTAAAATTTGCCAAGGAGTCCAAGACGTACTTAAACTGTTTGAGTATCGGAAATTTTAAGGAGCGTTGAAATAATTCGTCTTTCTGCCAAATATGTCGCCAGAGGTACCCACTTCTGCTCATTACTTCATTGAGACGCACCGATTCAATTGCGGTATTTACGACTAGTTCTCCCCCGCAAGCCGCTATCTCATCAACCTCAACATGTTTGAATTCCAAGGTGAATTCAATGCATACCACGCAAAAAGCAGTGTTGCGATCAACCGCTCTAGTAAAGGTGTGTGATTCTCCTGATCGATGGCAAAATGCCCGCTTACTGAGGCTTGCGTATAACGTCTGGGTTTAGCTCGCAAATCTTTCTTTATATCTGTAACAGGGATTGGCACTTCTCAGGTGATCGCTGCAACCTCGTTATTGCATTTTTGGGTAAATGCTACGCCACTGATGCAGACCAAAGATCACGGGCAAGGCGCATATTTTAAACATTCCTGAATGGTCTCACATCAAGATGCTGTTCTTAGCTGACCCTCGATTTACGAAACCCGGCCGTGTAGATATCTTGGCGGGCATGGACTTAACTTTTGTAAAGCTGCGCAAGGGCCCACCCGGTGCACCAATGATCCAGAGAACAGTTTTTGGTTGGACGTTGTGTGGGTATGTAGACACTTCGGATCCACCCGCATATAGCATACAATCTCTGCGCTTTTATCTAATGTTTGAAGGCTTTTGTCAGCATGAATAGCTGTACTAAATGCTCTACTTTGTGTGGTGGTGATGACACATATTAAGTGTAATTTGTTGCGCAAAAACTCATAATAAGTGTGCAGATTTAAGTTCAAGCACTATGAATGATTTGAATAATAATAAAAATTTGGTATACAGATGTGAAGGTCTTTGCGCGGGAGAGCATCGCCTCAGCAATACAAGTAGACGCCAACGCAAGGCGCTGCAGAATGTCGCCCAGCAATACAAGTGGACGCCGACGCAAGGTGCAGAGAAGCATCGCCCAGCAATGGCTGGCACAAATCCTTGGGCTGAACCCTCCAAGAGGGTGCCGGCTGGTAATATGCACAACAGTTTCCCCTTCCAGGGGAGTGCCAGCTAAGTTTAGGAATTATTTCCATTTGCGCCCCAGCTCCTTAATAGCTTACGCATATGGAAGTGGTTTTTAAACGTGGCCTCAAGGTGGGAACTGGACCACGCCCAGTTGAAAGGGTGGTCCATCCCTAATCCAGGGTGTTATGCGATTCCGTACCCATTGGATGGTTTGCAGTCAGGGGCATCCGACTGTATTCTTACGGAGCCTCCCGGATACCGGTCCACCTCCGGGAGTAACGGCGACTTGCTGCGGTATGGGGCTCTACCGCAGTCGGCCGCATTGTTTCCCCTATCCCTTAACTTCAGGCTGCCGAACGGTCTCACCTAAGTAGGCAGCTGACGAACCAGATGTAAAATGAACAACAAAAACCTGGCCTCGGATCCCTGCACGGTTAAAGATGCCGCCCTTGGACTAGGCATTAAAAAAAGTCCACAATTCGTCGGGAACCGGACAGACGGCGCCGACCAGGCCTTCACGGCAACAAACAAATCTTCGGCCACCTGTGCAATCTAGCGGAAGAACTAAACCCCATGAGGGCAAGTACAATTCCGCAGCAGCCGGCAAAGCTAGCCCCAAAGGGGGAAAGCAACCTCCGACTGAGCAAGCACAGGAGGCCCGTCCCACGCCCGTACAGGGCACCTCTTGTCAGTAGGTGGCTGGGAACAGCACTAAATAATCCACGGACAAAAGTACTGCCTCCACCGCTGCAAAGCTACCTCGCAAGCCGGCTGAACCACTTGAGGGTTCCAAGGCAAATAAGCCAACCCCGACTTCGGTCCGCAATCAGCGGAACATTCGCAATGCCGACATCGTTGAGAAACTTGGCAACTGTTCCAGCGACAAGTTGACGGCAGAGCAAAAAAGTTCTCTAGCCTGGGCCAGGAAGATTAATGCTGCCAATAAGAGCAGCAACAACAACCCCATCCCCTTCCTCTTCTGCCCCCAAACTACCTTCTGACCCGAAGATGCCGGCCCTTAAGAGACAAAGGTCTATGGGAAATGCCTCGAGCGATCCCAAAAGGCACCGGCCATCGACCTCTACTCCCCCTGCCCTGACCAAAACCTTCAGCGAGGCGGCTAAGGCCAACTTTACGCTGGCGGTTTTGAACCGCGGTCACCCGGATGGGAACATAACCCCGGATAACTGGAAGGATGTCCTCAACGGCCTTCTCAAGATCTTTAAGGACATCATGACCAAGTATCCGGGGCCGGCTCCCACTATCCTTGATGCCGGCTGGTACCAGGGTAGGGTCAAGCTTGTTTCCTGCACCGATGAACGCTCGTGCAAGCTCTACAAACTCGCCATAGCTTCGCTAGGACAGCTGTGGCCTGGGGCCAGGTTGGATGCGGTCGGTGTGGAAGAAATTCTGAACAGACCGAGAGCTTGGGCCTGGGTCCCAGACGGTATAGCGGATCCTGGCGAGATCCTGGATACCATCGCGCAGTCGAATCAGGGGCTACCTTCGATTGGAGGATAGTCCGGGTCGGCGAGACAAGGGCGAAGCAGCGTTATGTTCGCTTCATCATAAACGAGGCTTCACTCCCTTGGCTTGACGAATGTGGTGGAGTATTAAGCTACGGCTTCTACTCCATCACGTTGAAAATTCGAAGGGATGGTACGAAGGAGGAAACACCGGACGAGGGTGAGCCTGTACCTCAGGGCGAGGGGTCAGACAGAAACACCCCGAGTGGATCTGCTGCCCATGGGACTGGGGAAGAGACCGCCACCGCGCCGGAGGATCTGGTGATTGGGGATACCGCCTCGAGCGAACCCGCAACCGCCACAGAGAATCTCACGGACCCATGCAACACCTTGAGTGGATATGCGGCCGATATCGAACTAGCACGCAGCACTCCGGATGCCGAGAGCGATACACTCTCGGTATCTGAGTTTGCGGGCCAGTTCTTTACGGGCATGGACGAGCAGCTTTTGCTGGAATCCGACCCGTCGGATGCCGAATTCGACGATACTATCGTAGAGGAGGCATCCGACGATGCGGATCAGCAGAGGATGGACGTCGATGCCGCAAACGAACCGTAACGGGCGTGCAGGTACTGCAGATAAACCTGCACCACTCTAAGGCAGCCTCGGCTGCCCTAATCTTACGCCTCAGCACAGCGTATGAGGACGTCGTTCTAGTCCAGGAGCCTTGGGTCGTTGCCAGCAAGGTCTGTGGACTCTTTTCTAAGGACTACCGGCTGGTGACACCGCCCGTGACAGGTAGAATCAGATCTTGTATTCTAGTAAAGAAACATTTAGTATTTATGTTTGCTGGGTTGGAGCTGTTTTGGTCGATATGTAAAAAGAAAAAAACCAAGAGTTTTTTACTTTTCTCTTCTATGCATTTCGACGCATCCGCGTCATCATCAGGAAGTCTATTTATTTTCAAACAAACAACATGAAAATATAAAAGTAATCATTATAATTCAATAAACATTACAAATTCAACATTAAAACAATAACTCACAATAATTTAATTAGTTGTACAAACACAATAATATCACAGGACAATCAACACATTCATTTTTCTTATTTTCTATTTTTGTTTTTATCATTTTTTTATTATTGCTGTATAAGCGCTATTTGTATTGTCAATGTCTTCTTTAAAATTCATGACATTCGTCATATGTTGTTGGATGCGGAGACATTCCAGTGTCATCCTCTTTTTGCATCTTCTCTCAACATCTAAAATTTTTGCGTTCCCAAAATCAGCTGTATGGCCATTGTCAGTCAGGTGTTGAGAAAGCGCGGTATTTGTTTTTCTGTTTTTTGCGTCCATTTCATGTTCGTGTATTCTCGTTCTCAATGCTCTTTTCGTTGTGCCAATGTAACATTTATTGCAGGCATTGTTGTTGTTACCGTTGCATTGAATTTTATACACTACATTGCATTGTTGTCCCTTGTCTATTTTGTCTTTTGTTTTTGTAAAGAAACGATTAAGTGTATTGTGTGGTTTGTGAGCAAATGTTATGTTGTCTTTTTTCATAATTCTCCTGAGCGATTGATTACTTGTTAGTCCGGGTATATAGGTAACTCCAATATAAGTTTTGTTTGTGTTTGCTTCTGTTTGTCCATTTGATGAATTAGGGTGGTCCATTTCTTGTGTCGTATTAATTATAAGCTTTTCTATTAGAGTATTCGGGTAGCTATTTTTGAAGAGGATATTTTTTATTTTCTTCTTGTTTTCTTCTATGAAATCACCGTCACATAGAAGATGTATTTTCCTTATTATACTTGTTGCTGTGTTAATTTTCTGCTTCCATGGATGATTGGAGTGATAATTGATAATTCTTCCTGATGCCATCGACTTTGCATACCAGTTGAACGTTAAGTTTTGGTTTTTTCGGTGTATTTCTACGTCTAGGAAGGCAATTTTGTTGTTCTGCTCTAATTCTTTAGTAAATTGTATCCTGGTATGCTGTGCATTAAATACTGTTAGTATGTCTTCCACGTATTTAGCTTTAACAATTGCGAATATGTCATCTACATATTTGGTTATGTATTTGACATATATGTCTTTGCTTTTTAATTCAGCGAGGCTGTCGTCCAATATTTTGTCCAGAACGATATTTGCAATGGTTGGAGATAGCGGGTTGCCCATTGGCATTCCGTAGATTTGTTGGTATATGGTGTTGTTATATGAAAAATAATTGTTGTCACGTAAGCAGAAATCTAGTATCGTCTGGAACTGTTTTTTGTCTATTTGTGTATGTGTCTCCAATTTTTCCCATTTTCGCATAATAGTGCGTATTGCTAAATGTATGGGTATATTCGTAAAAAGAGATACGACGTCGAATGAAATGAGAATTTCGTCGTCTTGAATTGTGAAATTATTAATTTTTTCTTTAAGTTGAAGTGAACTTTTTATATTAAGATCATCGGATATAATATTTTCTAAAATGCTTCCAACAAATTTTGATAATTTGTAACATGGTACATTAATAGATGAGCAAATCGGTCTCGATGTTTTCATACGAGGTCTCAGTCCAGAATTGTCGCGTATGCTTATAGTGCAGAAGCCAAAAACACTACCAGAAGCGTACTCGGCCTGCCTTGACATCCAGAACCTAACGTTGAGGAACATAATAGTCCATGCAAACACTCCAAATAGAGTAGTTGTCCCCACCAATACCCTGTCGCAAGTTACTCAGAGACCACCGTTGCCTCCTCGTTCACAGTCTACATACAACTGGAAAAATCGAAACAATACTCAAGGGAATAGCCGGTCATCCTACAACAGATTCCAAGGCAATCAAGGGACGAACACCGCACCTCCTGGTAGACCCGCAGCCCCAAAATCTGCGGAAAGAATGGATGTCGACGACAGTGTTCAAACCAGACAGGTGAACTACATGAACTGACCGACGAATAACAACGCCTTCAAAAGGGGACCTACATCATAGATTGAAAAGATGTCCAAACAGCAGTGGCTCTACAACATGGAAGCCAACAGCGCAGATGTAGAAAGTGGACCTTCGGCGTATGCTGAATCGACAGAAGAGAACTTCCAGCAGGTAAATTTTATGGCGGACGGGCCACCAGCCTATTTCATATGAGGACTACCGCGCAATCCAGTATACCCTATCTCACTTGTTTGACACCAAACAAAGTAGCCCTAAAGTTCTTAGTTGACACAGGGGCAAATAAAAATTTTATAAGACCTGAATTGGCAACTAATACAGTCCCAGTCAATCCACCTTTCTCAGTAACCACCGTAGCAGGACCTGTAGTAATAAACAAAAAAATCAGTGGGAGATTTTTCCAAAATGCTGGTAACGAAGCTATGGTGACCTTTTACGCACTTCCTGGTTTAAGCTCGTTTGATGGGATAATAGGCGATGACACCCTCAAAGAACTGGGTGCCGTCATAGACAGGAAAAAACATGTCCTTACAATAGATCCCAATATAAGAATTCCGCTCAAAAACAAAGTCGTAGGAAGCCTAAATTTTTTCGAAACTGACGATATACCCGACGCAATTCTCCCAAGCCTAAAAGCCATGATAGAAAAATATTCTCATTTGTTCGGTCCACTTAACATCAAAACAAATATTAAAACCACAGTTCGAGCTGAGATAAAGACTATCACGAATGAGCCCATATACACGAAAAGTTACCCATATCCTGCAAACATGAGGGGAGAGGTAGAAAACAAATTACTGAGTTGCTTGAAGAAGGAATTATACGACCATCCAAAAGCCCGTAAATTCTCCTATTTGGGTAGTTCCGAAAAAACCCAAACCCTCTGGTGAAAAGCAGTATAGAATGGTAGTGGACTTCAAACGTCTGAATGCAGTCACCGTGCCGGACGCCCATCCTATTCCAGATATTAATGCAACGCTGGCCAGTTTAGGGAATGCAAAATATTTCACAACTATAGATCTGACCTCAGGCTTTCACCAAATCACAACGAAAGAAACAGATATACCCAAAACAGCGTTTTCAACCATGAATGGAAAGTACCAATTTCTGAGATTACCTTTTGGGTTAAAAAACGCTCCGGCTATATTCCAGCGAATGATTGATGACGTCCTTAAAAAGTATATAGGGAGGATATGCTACGTGTATATCGACGACATTATTGTTTTTGGAAAAAGTACCGACGAACGTTTAGTAAATTTAGAGATAGTGTTTAAACGGCTTGCGGATGCTAATTTGAGAGTGAATTTGGAAAAAACTAAGTTTATGAGAACGGAAGTAGAATTTCTGGGACATGTAATAACATCCCACGGGATGAAGGCAGATCCTTCAAAGGTCCAAGCTATAGAGAACCTCTCACCCCCAGAAACGCTTAAGGAACTAAAAAGCTTTTTGGGAATGACGTCCTATTACCGAAAGTTCATTCGAGATTACGCTAAGGTTGCTAAACCCTTGACCAATCTCACACGCGGTGAGAATTCGCAGGTCAAGGCAAACCAATCTAGAAGAGTGCGTATCAAAATGAATTCCGAGGCCCTTCAGGCCTTCGATACCCTAAAAAAACTACTCGTTTCCTCAGATATTCTCGCATTTCCAGATTTCGAAAAACCATTCAATCTTACCACCGACGCCTCAAACTATGCCATTGGTGGGGTGCTATCCCAAGGAGAAACAGGGAAAGATCGACCCATTGCCTACATCTCAAGATCTTTAAGTAGAACAGAGGAAAACTATGCCACAAACGAGAAGGAAATGTTGGCTATATTTGCGCTCTAGACAACTTGAGATCCTACCTCTATGGGGCGAAAAAAGTTAGAATTTTCACTGACCACCAGCCTCTCACTTTTGCGTTAGGAAGTCGAAACTATAACGCCAAGTTGAAGAGGTGGAAGGCTAGAATAGAAGAGTATAACCACGAATTGATTTACACTCCTGGTAAATCGAATGTCGTGGCGGATGCTCTCTCCAGAATTCCATGCCAGGCAAACCATTTGACAACACCTGATAGCCATGCGCCGACAACTGTGGAACGCGAGCAGAACAGAGAAACAGAGAAAGAAGTGGTAAAAACACCAAACAATGATTTAACTGAAAGCAAAGTAACTCTTCCGCTCTTATATGAAGAGATACTTAACTTAAAGCAAATGAACATGGAATTTCTCACAACAATACAACAGCTAAAGGAAGAGAACAAAGAGCTAAAAGTTAAAATTACTAAGCTCGAGAGCAAATTGAACTACAAAGAACAAGTGCAGCTGGAAAATATGATTGAAATAGTGGGAGTGCCATTTACCAATAACGAAATGTGCGAAAGAATGTGTAAGGAAAATCTTCAGTGATGCATTAAATGTGTGGTTTCTGAAGATGAAATTGAAGAATTCAAGGTGAAGCGTATTAACGTAGGCGAATCTAATTTGATGCAAAACATCTGCGTAAAATTTAAGCCACCTAGCAGTAAAAAGAAAATTATGTTGGCCAAAAGGACTGCTAAGAGGAAACTTAATACGTCATTGTTTACGAACTCTAGCTCTAGCAACCGAAATATTTTCATAAATCATTGGTTAACAAGTTTTAATCGAGCATTATTTTTAGCTGCTAAAAAGCTTAGAAAGGAAAATAATTTTAAGTATTTGTGGTTCAATAATTCTATACTGCTTATGAGGAAATCCGAAAATGAGAGAGCTGTTGTCATAAAAACGTTTGAAAATCTAGTAGATATTACTAATTAACAACTTTTTATTTTTTGTCGGTTTTTTTGTATAAATGAATACTATATCATTTTTTGTAGATGACAGTTCTAACATTAGGATTATAAACGATTTAAGCTTGTTAGCATCAGAAAGAAATAATCTAACTGTCGTACATCAAAATGTGAGAAGTCTGCGGCAGAATTTTAATTCATTATGCCTGAACCTTGAAGCCTTTGAACATCTTCCAGATATTATATTTGTAACGGAAATTTGGATTTTCTCCTATGAGGTTAACGATTACCATATTCCTGGTTACAATTTTTTCGCGAACGCTAATGACTCTTACTCAGCTGGTGGTGTAGGAGTTTTTATAAAAAATATGTACGAGTGTGAAGTAACACGTTACTGCCTATCAAGTGCCGATGTTATAAAGATAGATTGCAATATAAAAACGGAGCTAGTTAGCTTCATATGTGTATATAGGTTGCACTCAAAACCTTTGCAGATATTCCATGAAGAGTTTTCTTCTTTTATGCAGAAGGTAAAATCAACAAACTTGGTTATATTAGGCGATTTCAATGTGGATTTATTAGGCACCGACGCTTCAGTAGATACTCATCTTGAGTTGATAGCCAGTCATGGTTTACTACCTTATATTAAATGCACCACTCGACCTGATTCTGGAACCTGCATATACAACATTTATGGACGCTTTAATTTTAGCCCAAATGTTGGGGTTATCCTTGATCTGGGAATCTCTGACCACTGCATGATTGGCCTGCAAATCAATTGTTCAAACGTTGTCCGCAATTACAATAGTATGAGAGCCATTAACAAAATTAATTTAAGGGCTCTTCATAAATTGCTTCTTTTAGAAAAATGAGAAGCTGTTTTTGAAGAAAAGGAGATAACTAGAGCATATAATTTGTTTTTGAGCATACTTACAGCGCACATTACCAAATCAAGCTTCGTTACCTATCCAAAACGCTCAGAACTTATACTCAAGCCCTGGATCACCCGAAGTTTACTTAAAAAAATTAAGCTTAAGAATAAATTAGGAATTAAATGTCGCAAGCACCCAACAAATCTCCGTTTACGAAAGCATGTGAAACGTTTTACATACCGGTTGTAAAAAGAAACTCGTTCAAGTCATGATAGTTTTTATGAAAATAAATTAGTGGCTGCCAATGGTGACTTGAAAAAAGAATGGAATGTTGTTAACGATATTATGCACCGAAATTCGGAAAGGGAAACTAATTCTATTGTTTTGGATATCAACGGGGTACACGTCTCTAGCCCATTAGATGTTGCTAATCAACTCAATGATTTTTTTGCTACAATTGGAGAAGCGTCCGCACCTAACAGTGATATGCAATGTATGTGTACCAAATACCGAACTAGCTCTGAACCTACCCCTCCTGGGAACAGTTTTTTCTCTGAACCAATCTCTGGCTCAGAAATTCTAAGTTTAATAAAGTCTTTAAATAACTCTAATTCATCAGGGAATGATAATATTTCAAATCGCACTTTAAGGAACATTGCCCTCCATGTGGTCGACATTTTGAAGTATTTGTTTAACTGTAGTATAGTCGCAGGCGTATTTCCATCGGACTGAAATGTGTTATAGATATACCCATTTATAAGGTAGTAGAAAGGATAAAAACAACTACAGACCTATCTCTCTCTTGCCAGCAATCTCCAGTCCAATGCAATTTAGTCTCCGCTCAGGAGCTTCTACTGAAGACGCTCTTCTAGAATTTTGCTCTTTTATACATAAAGCTACTGGTGGAAAAAAAAGTTGTGCGAGTCTCTTTGTTGATATAACTAAAGCATTTGACATGGTTGACCATAGTATTCTTTTAAGTAAACTAAACGCAGCTGGTTTTCGTTGCAACATTCTAGAATAGTTTAGATCATATTTAACTTCGAGAAGGCAAAGGGTGAAAGTAAACAATTATCTCAAGGCTATTGGATTTGGGAGTTCCGCAAGGTTCAAACCCTTGGGCCTATTATTTTTTTGGTTTATACCAACTCATTGTTTTCTTTACTTTTCGTGAGAAAAGTAACAGCATTTGCCGTTGACCTGGCGATTGCTTATGGATCAAGTAATCCTTTCAATCTTTTTAGAGATAATAATCATGATGTGCACTTGCTAAGGGAGTCGTTCGCTAGGCATAAGCTCATTGTAAGCAGGAAGACAAAATTATTGTATTTCAACCCGCCTGGTAAAGAAGCACCATGTGGTGATACTATTTTTCACTCTGAAACTGTAAGCGGCACATACTATGTAGTCATGCGTGTATTGAACAAGGGGTTCGAACTAACTATGAATCGGAAATTGATTGCGACAGTATATGTTTCCATATCGAAGTAGAATCTAATTTTAAGTACCTAGGAGTTATAGTCGATCAAAACTTGAGTTGGTCATCGCATATATCTGCTTTGAAAAAATATCTGCTATCAACTGTGAGATCATTTTATAGTCTAAAAAAATATGTTCAAGGAAATGGTGTATTATGGCCTAATACAGTCTAAATTGCAATATGATATAACTTGCTGGGGAAGTGCATATGCTACTAAAATTCGTCCTCTTTTAACGTTGCAGAAGTGTCTCATAAGAAGAATATGTAAAGCTAGCCATCTAGCTCACACTATGAATCTTTTTAGAAGTCTAAATACTCTTCCTGTGAGGCACTTGTACTACTATAAAGTTTAAAAAAATTTTTTTATGAGGAGTGGATATTTGCGTAATCCAATATATAACACCCACAGATTAAGAAGCAAGTCACACTCAAATGTTGCAGTTCCTGGAGTTCGAACTACCCTTTTCCGCAACTTTTATACCATAGTATCTTGTATGATTTTTAATAAGCTTCATAATGATATAAAAGGTATCAGAAGGTTACCAGTTTTTCTAAAGAAAGTGAAATTGTGGCATCTTGAGTTAACGCATAATGATATAGAGGTTCTGTTAACCCATTTGCGCTCTCTGTACTATATAAACGACACCAATACAAGTCATGCCTAAAACTTTGCTACGACTTTTATAACAAAACTATTTAGATGTGCAGCCACCTTGTAATATTATCTTCGTTTTGCCTAAGATTACAGATAAATTGGTATAACCGATGACTCCAGATTTTGACATTTGCACATGCAGTTTTCACATCGGAGTTAGAAGAAAAATTAGCGATTTTTCATTAAAATGTTGGAATTACCATTTAAATATTCATAATTTTAAAGTGTAAAAAGACAAAGCTAATCTTATTTAGTGCCGTGCGTGTAAATGTTTGTGATTTGCAGGATTTAGGAAATCATTTAGTCAACTGTCGCTTTTTTAGTACAATGGGCACATGTGATATGTATGTTCATGTACCGTAATGCGAATTTCAATGACGATTCTGAATGGAACGATAGTGATGACGAACCCTTGTGCAGCAAAAGAAGACGTTTAAATCCGTCTGAATCACGGCCAAAATGGAAAAATGCACGCCGTCTTACTCCTCCCAGTTTATGAATAATGATTGCTCATCGCGAAAAGTCGAAGTTATTGAACAGCTACCTAACATTTCGTCGGTAGAGATTTTTGAAAAAAATATTTGATGGGGAGGTACTCCATTTGATCAAGCAGAACACTAACCTGTATGCTCCCTAAAATAATAGGCATGACTTCGTACGGGACGATGATGACCTACGGAGATTTTTGGATCTCCTAATACTATCTGGCTATCATAGACTACCACGTGAGCGCCAATATTGGAGTTATGACGAAGATCTTGAAGATTCTATTGGGTCGAACGGTATGTCACGAAAACGATTTTTAGAAATCAAGAGAAACGTTCACTTAGTTGATAATAGCCTTGCATCTACTTCCAATGATAAGATGATCAAAATTAGACCCCTGCGTGACCTATTGATTCAAAAGTTTTGTCAGAACGGGATATTTCATGAGGACATTTCGATCGACGAATCAATGATAAAATATTATGGCCACCATCCCTCTAAGCAATTCATTCGAGGTAAGTCAATTACATTCGGTTACAAAAACTGGGTAGCAGCCAGTTCTGATGGTTACTCCTATGTTTTTGATGTATATTGCGGAAAAACATCTGTCACCTGAAAAGGTCATAGAGTTGTCAAATCGTTGTTACTAAACGTGCCTTCGATACCAGAGGAACATAGAATTTATTTTGACAATTTTTTTACTAATTGTGATTTACTGCGAGACTTGAAAGAAACTGGATATAAAGCAACTGGAACAATGCGTGAAAATCGCATTGGTATTCGTGGTAAAAATGGTGGTGGGTTATCTTCACATACATGCTTGATATGAGCATATCTAACACTTGGTGTCTACATACTTTATCTGGCGAAAATAGGTTCGACCAATTGGCTTTCAGAAGGCACATTGCTCGGAGCTACCTTAATAACCGTAACGTCAACAAAGCTCATCCATCCGGCTGAATCGTACCAGGTACAAACAGGAACAACGGAAATAACCCTGGAAAGCTTCCCAAACAGCTGCGATATGTTTTGTGTCATACGCGAATAAAATGACAATGTACCAGATGCCAAAAAACATTATACATTGACAAAGAATGTTTTAAAATATATCACTCATAAGTGCCCGCTGTACTAAATAAAGTACACCCTCAAAAGTCAACTTTTATCACTATTTCGTAAATTTGTAATACTACACTTAATTAATGTGATTTGTAAGATGACAAAACTGCAAATAAATATAAAAAAATACTAACGGTCTTTGTTTGGGCGTAAATGGGTTAAGGCCTATCACATAATCTGTTTTACTTCTTAAATATCGAAAGTTGTTTTCTTACTACCTTTATTAAGTTTTTAATGCTTTTTTTATAGTTTATATAAATTTAGTTTTTGATATTATTAAAAATTCTAAATACTTATGTACCTATGTTTAATATACTTTCTAACGTAATTTTGTATACCTATTGTTTTATATGATTTTTGTATTGCACCCCACAATACTCAACATCCTATTGTATTTATTAAATGAAATTACGCTATCACTGTTCTTATATTTGGACACTCAACGTCATTAACTATTATTTTATTAAATTATTTATATATGTATACTTATCTATTATTGCCAATGATATATGAGTTCATAAGATAATAAAGAATAATCAACAACAAACAACAAACAAAAATGAGGCTAAGACACCGATTCCGTCGAACGGAGGGGGAACCATGAACATCGCCGATAGACCAGCAGAGCAAGGCCAGTTCGCGTTTCCTCCCAGGAACAGGGCACCCCCACAACAGTACTTATCATCAGGAATAGCGGTATCATCCAACGGTACATCTCAGACACCTCCACCGAATACGCAACCCGCGCAACCGTACTTACCATCGGGAATAACGGTACCAGCCATAAATTATACATCTCAGGTAACTCAAGCACCGACCGTTGTGTTCGCACCCATCATCGACCAAGTGCGGAAGTGGTCAGTTAAGTACGACGGTGGACGGGATCCGTTAGCATTCATCGAGCGGCTAGAGGAGTTAGCCGAAGTGTACGCGCTAAACGTGGATCTCCTACCAAAAACCATGGCCGATCTACTAGGGGGCACCGCGCTACAATGGTATCGCAATAACAATGCGCACTGGGAAAGGTTGACAAGCTTCAAACATGATTTCTTATGTTTCTTCCTGCCAGTCAGTATTTCGAGCGTCTCGAGGACGACATACGCCAACGAAGGCAGTATAACAAGGAGAAGTACAAGGATTACGTGCTAGCGATAGAGCTTGATGAGACACGCAGGATACGCCAGCGAACAGCGGCCGGAACGAATCTTCTGTAATACCCGATCACCTACTTTACATCCGCCGGAGGAACTTCACTAATCTTTCAGAACTCTTAACCCTTGCCGAGGAATACGAGAGCACACATGAGGACTTTCGAAGACCATCAGGCGTACATCGCCGCGAAGTTACGCGACACATCGCAGGTGACACAACCTTGGTATCACCACCGAAACCTGTACCACCGCCACCACCACCGAACATACCGCACCACACGCCTCCAGGCAATCAGAGATTCGACCCCAACAACGTATGCAAGAGGTGCGGTGAACAATGACACTACGCCAATAGATGCCGAAACCCACGAAAATTTTTTTGCTGGGAGGGTGGCCGCAGTGAAATACGCACAATCGAATGCTGCCGTCGACGTTAGAGAATCAACAGAGGGATTCACGAAGAACAAGGCGCGGTGAGCCCAAGGAACCCAGCGCCGAATCGGCAGTAGTAATGTACCAAGAGCATGGCCGCCTTTACGCCGTAGCCAGGCTCGGCGCGGAATCAGCCGAGGCGTTCATCGATACAGTGGCATCGTGAAGTTTCGTTTCGAGCAGCCTTGCAGAACGTGTGGTAAACTCTGGGAGCGGAGAAATGGTGAGAGTGGCCATCAAAATAACGATGGCAACGGGACTAGCACCACAACCTTCGACGCCATAAGGACTAAGGTACGCCTCGGAGAAGCGTCACACCACACAGTTTTACACGTCATGCCGGGAGCAATCGACGACATCAGACTGGGCCTAGATACGCTAGGGAGCTTGGGAGCCACCATATCCTGCGGAGGTCATCTCGCGCTATCCAGGCCAGTCACACAGCATACATTGCCACCAGCCGAGCCGACACAGATAACGGAGGAGGTAACGACACCAGGCGAGGACAGCAATAACAAGGCGGAACGAGTGCGCGGTTTTCTGCCAAAAGAACTCCGAAAATTCGAGAGCATGAGTGGGGTGACTACAATAGCCGATCACAATATTATCCTGATGGACGACCGGCCTATCAATCAACGTTACTTCCCACGCAACCCAGCTATGCAGACCATCATCAACAACGTAGTTGACGAATTACTTCAGGAATGATGCATCGAGCCATCCTGTAGCCCACACAGTGCACCAATCGTACTAGCCAAGAAGAAAAACGGGAAGTGGAGGTTATGCGTGGATTATCGGAAGCTCAACGCCCGATCCGTACCTGACGCGTACCCCTTACCCAGAATACAACATATACTGGACAAGCTGGTGAAGACACACAGAAGTGAGGTACTTGTGCTCCCTGGGCTAGTTGACGACGTTATCATTGGAACCGATATACTGGCCAATGCTAATATGACATTAAGCTGCGGAGGCCACTCCCTGGCACTACAGGAGAAAGGGGTGACGCGAGAAGTGATCGCGTGCACATCAAAAATAGAGGGCAATTACAGTCATAACGAACGAAGCAACAACGAAGGAATTGTAAGTTTAGAACATACACCAGGTAAGGATACCAAAAGGATCAAAACTTTCTTAGACGAGGAGCTGCGTCGATTCGAGAACGTGACTGGGACATCGAATATCGCCACACACAAGATAGTAATGCGGGATGACCACCCCATTAAGCAAAGGTATTTCCCACGTAACCCTAAGATGCAAGAGGCAATAAATAAAGAAGTCGACGAACTATTAAAGAAGAAATGCATAGATCCATCCCGGAGTCCCCACAGCGCCCCGATAGTACTGGTAAAGAAGAAAAATGGAAGTTGGAGATTATGTGTCGACTACCGACAGCTGAACGCACGGTGAATCCCCGACGCATATCCTCTCCCACGCATACAGCACATACTGGACCGATTGCGAAGTGCAAAGTTCATAAGCAGCCTAGACTTGAAGAACGGCTACTGGCAAATCCAAATGGAAGAAGCGAGTAAGCAGTACACGGCATTCACCGTACGAGGGCGAGGCTTATTCCAGTGGAGAGTAATGCCTTTCGGCCTACACTCGGCACCAGCGACATTCCAAAGAGCGTTAGATCACGTTATCGGCCCAGAACTCGAGCCACATGCATTCGCCTATTTGGACGACATCATTGTCACAGGCACAACGCTAGAAGAACGCATGGCACACAAATCAATATAGAGACAAAATGTCTCAATTGTGTTGTTAGTGTAGAAATGAGAAAAACTGAATTAAGCATGAAAACAAATACCAGCAGGATGGCCTAGTGGTTAAAGGCTACTGCAGTTTCACCATGTGATTCACGGTTCGAATCCCGGTGAAACCTTTGATAACATTACAAAATTGCCTGATGATTATTACGTTGGCGGTTTTCGAAATGGTCCATCGCAATATGCCAGTAAATGTTTCTTTCTTTTCAGTTTCTCTTAGAAAACATAATAATTGAAATTCAATTATTATAAGCCGGTGTTAAGCTCATGAATTCTTAAATATAAGCTAGAAGATAACATCAGACACCTTACCGAAGTGTTTGACCGACTAAGAGAAGCCAACCTCCGAATAAATCCCGAAAAATTCGAGTTTTTCAGAAAACGGCTAAAATATCTTGGCCACGTGGTAAGCGAAGAAGGTATCCACACTGACCCCGACAAAATTTCAGCAATTAGAGAACTTAAGGCGCCCACGAATTTAAGAGAATTACGAAGATTTTTAGGCATCGCATCCTGGTACCGACGGTTCGTGCCAGACTTTTCACGCATACCACACCCCTCACCACGATGTTAAAGAAAGTTAACAGATGGAAGTGGTCTGAACAACAACAGGAGGCGTTCGAGAACTTAAAGTGTTCGCTTACTGAAGCACCGGTATTGGCCTGCCCAAACTTCACACAAAACTTTACCCTGCAAACGGACGCAAGCGCTTTCGGATTAGGAGTAGTTCTCACTCAAGAGCTAGAGGGAGAAGAAGGAGTCATCGCGTATGGTAGCCGCCGTCTGAACAAGGCAGAGCAGAACTATTCATCCAAAGAGAAGGAGTGTTTGGCCATCGTATGGGCCATCCGAAAGATGAGACCTTATTTGGAGGGATACAAATTCACCGTTATCACCGACCATCTGTCCCTGAAGTGGTTAAACGTGATCGAGAGTCCCTCTGGTCGTATAGCAAGATGGGCATTAGAGTTAGAGCAACATTCGTTCGAGATTCATTATCGTAAGGGAAAACTGAATGTAGTCGCCGACGCACTCTCACGCCAACCCCAAGATGCACAACTCTGCGTGCTGGGACAAGCAAAGGAACTACCAACGTGCAAATGGTTAAAATCTAAAATAGAATACTGAAAAGGAATCCGGAGAATTCCCCGGATTATATTATCGTGAATGGTGAGTTATATCGTCACTTCACATTTCAGGTAGACGACGACGACGGGATTCCATGGAAGTGATGTGTGGGCAAACCTATGCGAGACAGAATACTCCAAGAAGTTCACGCCAGTCCAACGGCTGGGCACATGGGGGTCCGGAAAACAATCATACGAGCGGCTAATCGATATTATTGGCCTGGAATGCACCGGGATATAAAAAGATACGTACTGCCAAATATATATCAACAGCAAACCGCTGGTAAGATGCTGACGCAGATAGCGGAAGAACCTTGGGCTACAGTATGCGCCGATTTTGTAGGACCGCTACCAAGATCAAAACACGGAAATACCATGGTACTCGTATTTCAAGACTGTTTCTCTAAGTGGGTAGAAATCATTCCCCTCCGTAAGGCGACAGCGAACATATTGTCAAGATTCGGCATACCGAAGGTCATAATCACCGATAACGGAGCAAAATTCATGAGTAGACAGTTCAAGAAACTCCTAGAGAATTACGGAGTCAAACATCAGCTAACCGCACTTTACACGCCACAGGAAAACCCAACGGAGAGGGCCAACCGAAATATTAAGACAATGTTGTCACAATTCACAGGCAAAGACCAGCGAAATTGGGACGACTTATTACCAGAGATTATGCTAGCACTCATCTCAAGCGTAAGCGAAGCAACCGGGTATAGCCCTGCCTTCATAATATAAGGACGAGAGCCACGAATGCCGAGTACACTCTATGATGAAAAAACGTTTGGAACAGGTGAGACCGTAACAACACCTAATGAGAGAGCTGAAAAAATGAAGAAGATATTCAAGAGGGTACAAAGGAATCAACAGCGCGCATCTACGGAACAGGCGCGGTACTATAATTTACGCCGGAGAAGATGGCATCCAGCGATTTGAGATAAAGTTTTGGTGAAGGAGCACAATTTGTCCAAAGCAATAGACAACTACGCTGCCAAACTGGCACCAAGATTCAGCGGCCCATATCGAGTCACGGACTTCATATCACCAGTAATCGTCCAATTAGATAAAACTCACAACGGCAGAAGAAGAACCGCACACGTAAGTGAAATAAAACAATTTTATGAAGATAAGGACCGATCGAGAGACCAAAGCGAGACCCGCCCTGGGCACCCTGCTGAACCTAATCCACCGACGAGCGGAGGAGCACGAATAAGCACAAAGTACCCCGAAGAACGCCGGAAGCGGAAGATTTAGCGAGCGAAGAAAAAGAAGCACGAATAATTAAGTAACCAACTACACGGATGGCGGAGAGTCAAAAAGCAAACGAGGATGAAGAATTATAAGAAGAAGAAGAACGAAGTTAAGTCTTATTGCACACACAAGAAGAAGCGCAAGCAGCCCCAATTACAATTTTTATTAATAAGCATATTCAATACAAACACTTATTTACATATGCACGCACCAACAATGCTAATAAATTTTTTTTAATAAATCCCTTTCTAGTAAGAATAACAACACTGCAACACCAACGCGTTACCCCAAAAGGCAACAGTACGAAACTCCTTTTCGGATAATCATCCACTCCGTTCATATTATCAGCAGAACAAGAACAATCAAGAAAGTTGAAATGCAATACGAACAGAAAAGAACAACAAGTACAAGGCAAGCAATAACGATCAGCAACAATGCCAACAATAGCACGAGGTCAATAACAAAACAAACCATAAATTGTTCGGGGAAGCGCCAAACGTTCCAGGTGCACGTAGCGGATAAAGTCTTCAGGGTGCGGATCAACAAGAATGGTGTGGTAACGGTCACGCTCCGTGGAAGTAACGGGGGGATGTGAAGACCCAAAAGTGCAGGCGTTTTGGGACTTCACAAATATTTAATAAACTTGGATTTCTGTATACTTTAAGCTTATACACGTTTTTTTTTTTTTAATTGTACCTTTGAATTGCATACTTTAATTTTGTACTTAGAACATGAAGTACAAACATATTAGTTTAAACTATGTTTTTCATACATATATATATATTATACATTTTATAAAATATAAGTTCTATATAGTATATACCTAGTGTAAATTACTTGAAGTTTTAGGCGGATACTTTTGGCACAGCCTATAGAAAGTCATGAACATACATATGTACACATAGATAAGGAATGCGAAAGAGTACAGTAAGAACATTGTTGTTTTAAAGCCAATAGATTAGTTAATAAGAAAACATTGCTAAGCAGCGGCGGCCGACTATCAAAATCGTATAAAAGAAGCGGCAACCATCAAACAAAAGTTAATTAGGGGCTGACCAGCCAAAGCGCAGTGGGACGTGTAGCGACTACTACGGAGCAACTGGTAGTGACCACTCAGGTTGCTTAAGTTACGTATATTACAAGGCAGGAAAGTATAGGTATATAGTGGGATGCGTAGCGACCACTACGGAACAACTGGCAGTGACCACTCAGGTTGTTTAAATTACGTATTTTACGAGTCAGGAAGGTACAAGTATATAGTGGGACGCGTAGTGACCACTACGGAACAACTGGGAGTGACCACTCAGGTTGTTTAAGTTACTTATATTACGAGTATATAGTGGGACGCGTAGCGACCACTACGAAACAACCATACCATAATAAGAACCGAATAAATAAATTGGATATTTTAATTTAGATGTATGAATGTAGAGGAATTCTTTTTCTTTTTAAGGGAACCCATCGACCGTGTTATAACCCTGGTTATAGACCCGGACGACCGGAGTTCGTTACAAGTTGCAGCCATCAAAGGCCTGAAACCACCAACGAATGCGAAAGGGGTGCATCAATATCTCCGTATAGCATCTTGGTACCGACGGTTCGTACCCGACTTCGCCAAGATCAGCCAGCCACTCACAACCCTGCTGAAAAAGGAAAAACACTGGAAGTGGGGGCCGAACAACAGGAAGCCTTCGAGGTCTTAAGGAAAAAACTCACGGCAGCTCCGATACTTGCCTGTCCGGACTTCACCAAGACCTTCACCTTACAAACGGACTCAAGCAATGTCGGGCTGGGCGCCGTATTGACACAGGACTTAGAAGGCGGAGAAGGCGTGATCGCCTACGCCAGCAGGCAACTCAACAAGGCGGAAACCAAGTACTCGCTCATCGAGAAGGAATGGCTCGCAATCGTCTGGGGAATACGCATTATGAGGCCATACTTGGAAGAGAACCGATTCAAGGTAATCACGGACCATATGTCCCTAAAGTGGCTAAACTCCATCGAAAGCCCCTCCGGCCGTGTAGCACGATGGACCTTGGAACTTCCGCAGCACACCTTCGACATCGAGTACAAGAAAGGGCAGCTGTAACTGGTAGCGGACGCACTATCACAACAGCCACTGGAGACCCTACGACTGGCAACGACAACAGAGCGACCATGCAAGTGGTGGCACAAGCGCGTGAACGAAGTGCACACTAACCCAGAGAAATATGCTGACTACATAATACAAGATGGACAACTGTACCGCCATATTTCCTGCCAGTCACACGATAAATAAGCGGTCCCTTGGAAAGTTTGTGTGCCCACAACACTGTGACGAGTATTAGAAGAAAACCACGCTATTCCAAGCGCTGGACACATGGGTATCCGCCGGACGGTAGCGCGGATTGCCAACCGGTACTACTGGCCCGGCATGTTTCGGGACATCAGTCGATACGTACGACAGTGCTAGTCTTTCCAGAAGTACAAGGAAGCACAGCAAAAGCCGACTGGAAAGATGCTGTTGTATGCGTCGATTTCATTGGACCACTCCCACGATCCACACACGGGAACACGATGCTATTAGTATTTTTCGACCGCTTCAGGAAATGGGTGGAACTGATCCCCATGGGACGTGCTACAGCAGAGGGCCTTTGCCGCGCGTTCAGAGAACGCATCCTCGCAAAATTTGGTGCGCCCAAGATACTGATATCGGACAACGGAGTCCAGCTCACCAGCACAATGTGGCAGCGTTACCTCAAGGAAATGGGGATATGACAACAATTCGCGGCACCCTACACCGCGCAAGAAAACCCAACGGAACGGGCGAACAGAACAGTCAAGAGAATCATAGCAAAACTCACAAGATCACAGAACAACTCAGCAACAATTTTAGTTTGTTGCATTTTGTTTACGTTATCAGTGAACAGGTCAAAAGCCACGCGTGCTAAGTGTTTTGTAAGTATACACGTATGTATGAATGCATTTATTCTGGCTACATCACATCACCGTTTTCAAAAAGAATCACGTTAGGGATTCTATTACATTTAATTGCTTTTGAGTTTATGACTTACATTTCTTTTTTCTTTTTGTTCCTTGGTGTCAAGTGATTTCAAAGTTTTGAGTTTGTTTACTTCATTTTCAAGTGGACTATTAAATACTTTACTTTTGTCAAACGTTTGTTTGTACATTCATTCTTTTTTCTTTTCTTTTTATTCCTTTACTGTAGTACATATAGCTTGAGCATTATGTAAAGGATGTGATATCTCTCGACTCATCACTGAGTTCAATCTGGTGAAATTCAGACATTAAATCTAAGTATGAAAAGTATTTAGCTCTTCCTAATTGATCTAGTATGTAGTCAATTCATGGCAATGGGAATTTATCTGCCGTTAATTTTTTATTTACATGTCTGTAATCTACAACCATTCTCCATCTCTTTTCTCGGTAGTGATTTTTTCGGTACTAATAAAATTGGACTATTGAATTCCGAAATTGAGGTTTCTATTATGTCGTCTTTAATTAATTTGCTTACTTGTTTGCTAATTTCACTATTATGAGCTTCCGGTATTCTATATTTTTTTACGTAAACCGGGTTATTGTCCTTCATATGAAGTTTTTGTTTGTAAAAATTATTGGTTGTAATTGGTTCTGTTTCCAACGAAAAAATGTCAATGAATTCTGGACATAATGCATTAAGTGATTTATTTGCAAATTGTGGAAAATTTTTATTCAATCTTTCTAATTTTTCTTTACTGTTCTGCTCATTTTCTATATTATTTTTAACTATTGTATAATCATTTAAATTTTCTGTATGGATATTAAAATCTTGAAGTGTTGAATTTTTATCTGTTGTATTTATAATTCTAACAAATGTTTGTTGTGAATTTGCTAGTGTGTTTGCGATAAAAATGCCTTCGGCTAGTTCTTGTTGTGGAATTAGTTAATCGGAATTGTTATTTTCTATGTGAATTTGTCGAACTACTTCTGATCTTGCGGGAATTGAAATACTATTGATTGTTGGTTTATTAGTCATCTGAATTATTATATTTTCTAGATAATCATATGGTCTCAATATTAGAATGTCTCCTTCTTTGTGATAATCTAAAATGCAATTATATTTTTTAATGAAATCTAAGCCTAATATTCCATGACATGGAATCGGAAAATTATTTTCCATTACATGAAATTTAACCGTTCCAGTTACTTCTGTTGGTAAATTTTGATACCGCGTCGTTCATTGAGGTGAACGTTCCAGCTTGCATAATTGTTTTTACCTTGTCGTTGGAGCAGTTTTTACACAAAGCTTTCACAGCTGGTTGTGTAGCATACTTGGTTGCTAACTCTGGTGTTAGTCCGTCAGATATGTATGCGCCTTCCAACGATTTTGCGAGCTTTTCAATTTCAGCAGTGTATTGATTTGCAGTTTTACTGCGTTGTTGGATGTTCAGGAGCTTTGCTGTCAAAACTTCTACTGATTCACCCTTGATTTTTGACATCAATCTTTGTTTTATTTCCTGAATGGAAGATTCAGTGCTTATTATATTTCTAGCTGTCCCTTTTAGTTTTATCTTTATCATGGATACCGCGATAGCCTCGTGATTATCCTTAATTTGCTAGAGGATATCAAGGGCATCCAGAAAACTGGATAAGTTTTCAGATTTTGTTGCAGATGCAGTTTTAATAAATTCTACGTTTGTCTGTGGCATTTTGTCGCTTTCTGTTTGCGAATCTTTATTAGTAACTTAAATTTTTAGGGCTTCCCCTAAATTGGGTCGAGTCTCTGGCAATAGGACAACAAAATTTATTTCTATTTCTTTTCCAAATGACGTTGGGACCGATGCCTCAACGTTGTATCTACTCAGTGAGGATACCAATTTATCCCTGACACAGGAAAAAATTTCTTGTGCTTCTAGCTGATGTTTAGCTGTCAACTTGCTATACACCCCTTGTATGGTTTTTCGTACATTGTTCAACGACTGTAATATTGTCGTGAGGTGTTTCAACACAGTAAATCTTAGTATGGTTGTATTTTTATTAATACACTTATAAGATTTTTCCGCCAAGGTCTTCTCTTCCACAATCGTGTTCAGAATGGTTTCCCATTTGTCCATTGGGGTATATATTTGTCCCTTAGAATTAGACCTTGTCAGACCATCTGCTCGGCTCATGTATTTTTTCTTTAAACATTTGTTATGAGCCTTCATCAACAGCGCGGTTGATAGCCTCGTAATCAAGGTCATCAGGCAATGCACTCTCCATAGAAAAAACTTCTTTTTTGGTGTTTTTTTTATATGCCTTTGATGTTTCTTATCTCGTTTTTTAAACGAATTTTTTCCTCCGTGTTTGTAGTTAAATTAATTTTCTGATACAAGATCGCTACTGCTTTTCTAAGGTTGAATCTTTTCCTCCCCTCTTTCTTTTGCTCCTAGTAGGCTTGGGAAACTTAGGTTCCTCTACCTTTGGTTTTATTCTGCGCCTATATTCCTCTATTGTAATTGCCTCAGGGCCCGTTTGATTTTCTCTGCAGTTTCTATTCCTACCACCTTTTTTTTCTTCTAAAATTACTAACTTTTTTTCTTCTTCTATTAATCTACTACAACGCAAGAATACTGCGTCAAATTCCTCCTGATTACTAATGATGGTCATTTGAAAAAAGAATTGGTCTTAAATTTATTGGCAAAAATCTACTTTTTGCCCTTAAACTGGCAGCCGTTAGGTTACCATATGCTTCTAAAAAGTATTAAAAATACTTAAATAAAAAATAACTTAACTAATGCCAAATTTTTTCTTAGCTGGTCCTCGTTCTCCTTGCTTCTTATGCCACTATCTTGTTTTATTCCACTCCGTTTTTTGCGGTTTCTCAGTTGTCTGCGATGTCTTTAGCTCTATTCACAGTTTTCAATTCTTATTCATTCGTTTTGGCTTCCTCCTTGTTCTCCTTGTTTGCAGGATCCTGTTTTTATTCCACTCCGTTATGCGTATTTTTGCGGTTTCTTAGATGTCTGCGATGTGAGGACCAAATAAAACCTCATTAATTTGGCCCACACAAAACGACCCCACACCATATGGATCACAACCATTAACACAACAGGCGGCCACAACAGGCGGCCACAAAAGGCCCTAGCAACACGACAAACCAACAAGCCTCAGCAACACAACGAGCGGCCGCAACACTTAACAGCAACACGGCCAACCAACAAGTCTCAGCAACACAACGAGCGGTCGCAACAGCAACACGGTGACCATGGCAACGCAACCATCTGAGCTAGCAACACCAAACACAACAGCCATAAAAGGAGCGACACAGCAACACAGCAGCACAGTAGTCAGTTAGCACAGAGCTGTGGTCGTGACCGGAGCTACCAGTGAAACGCACCTCGAATGTGTCGGTTCTACCACCAAACACCGCTTGAGACTTCGTTCACACCCGCGTAGACAAAGGCCCTGTCACGGTCACGCGCACCCGCGAACAGGTGACGTACCCTCGCCTGCGATGACGCCGACCGCGGCGCGACAGTAATAAACCGCACAGCAGCGACGCGGCCACCCCAACGCCACCGAGACGCCGACGCAAGGCGCGACGGAAGAGCGCAGCAGGAATAGACGCCGACACAAGGCGTGGCAGGGCATAGCACAGCAATACAAGTAGACGCCGACACAAGGCGCGGCAGATCATCGCCTCAGCAATACAAGTAGACGCCGACGAAGACACGACAGAGCACCGTCTCAGCAATACAAGTAGACGCCGACGTAAGGCACGACAGAGCACCGCAGCAGAGAGAGATGTAGCCATAAGGCGCGACAGGGCACAGACGCCACATACTAACGCGATCCGTCTAACGGAATACGGGCGGACCGTTAAGGCCCGGCACTACAGTTGAGGATACCGCAAGATAATCTAATAGCGTTTTCTTTTCTGGCTAAAGTGTTACGCTTTTTGTACGGCGCGCAAGGGTTGTTGTTCTATTCTAAAAAACAGGCAACACCTTTACGGGGTATTTTGTTCGTTTGTGAAAATTGTTGCCTGGTCGCAACGCAAATGCGTTACACATTTACCCTGTATAAAATGGCGGTGTCGTAGTGCAACTCTGTGAAATTCTCAATTCGCTCTTAAGTTCCACATATACTCTGTTAATATGAGTGAATATGGTGAGTTGAAATGTTCTTTGTATGCACTATAAATGTTGAAAATTTTCTGGGGTAGGAGTAACTCTATTAAGGCTTTACCATTTACTTAGGCAACAATTTATTTCAGAAAAGAAAACTCTATAAGTGAATTTCCAAATGAAGTATAAGTTAACATATGTATTAGTTAACCTAGTCCCGAACGTTTAGCTTTCATATCGGCTAACAAATTTGCCACCGCTAAGTTAGCATAGCAGCTAACATAGTCACAAGCCGAGTTCAAACTTCTACTGGGTTTATTATGTTAGAATACTTGATACAAAAACAAGTACATATCTTCATCGTATGATCTGATCAGTGAAAAATATCCAACAACAGTATAGCTATAACAATAGACTAAAGTTACGGTACAACATATTTGCTATTGCATCGACTGTGCGAAGGTCTAAATCAAAAGCTAATTGGTGATAGCAGACCAGTTCCTACCAACAACATCACTGGTAGATTGAGAAGAGTTTTGCTGAGCTATGACTTTGGCTTAGGTTTAACAATGTCATACAAATTAATTGTAAATTGGACTTAAATCGATTAACATCGGTCAAACAAAGTTAAATATTTTCATATGAAAATTATCGTGTTTAACATATACAAACAAGTTTTCTTTTATATTCTAGTATTTAAGCTATCAATCAATAAAGTGAAGTATTATATTAAATCAATTTGCAAGGTGCCCCTTAAATACAAATTTATTGTAAACGAAGAGGCAACGGGGCCACGGAAAAGCTTCGTTACAATTGGCGCCTGAGCAGGAACCTTGCAAATCGCATAACGTCCGAAGGAAATTTCCTCACTAAAGATATAAACTACAAGATGGGCGACCAGGTCGACACCACGTGGTTAGACAACATCGCGAAGGAACATCTGGTGTCCATCGCACAGGATCTGGGTATCGATCACACAGGCACAACGCGCGAGATCCACAAACGCATCGGGACATTGGCTGCTAAGGCACCAAACGACTTGGAAATATATGATAAGTTCCTCTCAGTGGAGGCAAGATACAAGGATACCAAAAAAGCAAATGAGGGAGGTGAGCCGAAGACACCAATCCCTCCGGTCGCAGACGGAACCACGACCGGGGGTCAACCACAGCAGAACGCACTGGAATTTCCTCCACGGAATACGCAACACGCGCAACCGTACTTACCATCGGGAATAACAGCACTATCCATCAATTATACATATCAGGTAACTCAAGCACCGACCATTGTGTTCGCACCCATGATCGACCAAGTGCGAAGTGGTCAGTAAATTACGACGGTGGACAGGACCCGTTAGCGTTCATCGAACTGCTAGAGAAGTTATCCGAAGTGTACGCGCTAAACGTGGATCTCCTACCAAAAACAAAGCCCCAGCTACTAGGGGGCACCGCGCTACAATGGTATCGCAATAACAATGCGCACTGGGAAAGGTGGACAAGCTTCAAACGGGATTTTTTATGTTTCTTCCTCCCAGTCAGGTATTTCGAGCATCTCGAGGACGACACACGCCAACGAAGGCAGTATAACAGGGAGAAGAACAAGGATTACGTGCTAGTGATACAGAGCTTGATGAGACATAAAGGGTACACCAGCGAACAGCGGCTGGAACGAATCTTCCGTAATAGCCACCCCGATTACCTCCGTCGGAGGGATTTCACCAATCTCGCAGAACTCTTAACCCTTGCCGAGGAACACGAGAGCATACACGAGGGCTATCGAAGACCATCAGACGGACATCGCCGCGAAGTTACGCGACACGTCGTAGGTGACAGGACTTTGGTTCCACCACTGCAACCTGCACCCCCACCACCGCCACAACCACCGAACATATCGCACCACTCGCCTCCAGGCAATCAGAGATTCGACCCCAACAACGTATGCAGGAAATGCGGTGAACAAGGAGACTACGCCAATAGATGCCGAAACCCACGAACATTTTTTTGCTGGGAGTGTGGCCGAGTGATATACGCAGAATCGAATGCTGCCGTCGACGTCAGGGAAACGACAGAGGCCTTAACGAAGAACAAGGCGCGGTGAGCCCAAAGAACCCAGCGCCGAATCGGCAGTAGTAATGTACCAAGAGCATGACCGCCTTTACGCCATAGCCAGGCTCGGCGCGGAATTAACCGAGGCGGTCATCGATACAGGGGCATCGAGAAGTTTCGTTTCGAGCAGCCTCGCAGAACGTGTGGTAAGCTCTGAGAGCGGAGAAATGGTGAGAGTGGCCATCAAAATAACGTTGGAAAACGGGACTAGCGCCACACTCTTCGATGCCATAAGGACTGAGGTACGCCTCGGAGAAGAGTCACACTACACAGTTTTACACGCCATGCCCGGAGCAATCGACGACATCATACCTGGCCTAAATACGCTAGGGAGCATGGGAACCACCATATCCTGCAGAGGAGGTCACCTCGCGCTATCCAGGCCAGTCACACAGCACACATTTCCACCAGCCGAGCCGACACAGATCACGGAGGAGGTAACGCCACCAGGCGAGGACAACAATAACGTAGATGATAGGATCAACAGGATCAGCGGTGCCTACGATGAGGACGAGGCGGAAGGAGTGCGTGGTTTTCTGGCAAAGAACTCCGAAAATTCGAGAGCATGAGTGGGGTGACGACCAGTGGCGGATCCAGGCTGCTTTTTGAGGGGCAGATTTCAGTCAGTAAATGTTTCTCACAATAGCTGATGTGTTTTGAACAAATTTCACATCAAGATACTTTATACGTGAAAATGCAAGACAAAACAACAAGGGAAACGTATAGCAGACCGTTATTTTTTAGGCGTAAATTTATTAGTATTTTTTTACATTGCTTAATAATTTCATACACATATTTGGTTTCATTTACTTATTCAAATTAACAATAGTACACTAAATTTTTTGACATCATTTTTATCTTCTGCATAGTTCATATTCACACAGTAAATTTAATTCTATGCTCCCCTTTTTTACATATCTTTCAATTATGTGATCAATATCAATCTCAATATCGAAATGGGTATTTAAAAGTGCAAGACCAAGTGAGTATGTTCTGGGACATTGTGGACCGTAGCCAACACTCCTTTCAGCACAAGCATTGCTAGCTGGAAGCGTGGCCAGAATTTTGATAATAGCATTTATTGATGAAAACGCATATTCATTGCAATCATTTAAAACTTTTTCAGCTGATAGTGCAATTGATTTTTTGTGTTGCTTATCAGACCAGCGTTCTGACCACACTTCGTACTCTCCATCTAGATTAATTTTATTTCCTCCAATAAGAGATGCGTATCGCTTACCAAGATCTAGGACAAGCTCTTTAGACAAATTCTTTTTTTGCAGTGTATTATCTTTGATGATTCGCGATGGGAGCTAATTAAGATTAAAAACTGGGAATGTATCTTCAGGTAATCTACCTTGTAAATCAAGAATAATATGATCAAGAAGAGGTATATAAATTGCTTTTCGATAATACTCTTCAGCGTCTGATGAAATGTAATTCGCTCGATGTATTTGCTTTTTAGCAATTCGTGGGAGGACAATATCAAACCTCAACTCATCTGCTAAAGCGCATATTTTTTGTAAAGTCCCGAGAAACGACTTCCTGCTTCAAGTCTATGGTTTTTTAATGTTCGCAAAGTGTACCTCGATGCTTCAGAAGCTTGACTCAAATCTATTGACGGTGTTTGCAAAAGTAAGCTTAGTGGTCATGTAACAGAAAGTACATTGCTCAAACAAATCATTGAAATCACGAGCTCTGTCTCGCAAATAGATTTCAACATAGAACGGGCCTCAGAACTTGTTGTTGAATCTTGCCATGTAGAAATTTCTTGAAACGAAGCAACAATTTTTGTGATGTTTTCTTCAAACTGCATTATACCATCATGTTTTTCAGACCAGCGCGTTTCACATAGTCCACTTAATGATTCCTGCAGATGTGTTTTGAAAACTATGGTACGTTTCGGAGACTGATTTGGAAAACTGATAATTTTTTTCATGACCGCAAGCGAGTTATTAAGACAATTGTTGAAACACGGACAATGATTAGCATTGGTACAAATTTTAAAAAGTTCCTGCACAGCTCCCTTAACTTCTGATGTCATTACAGAACATCTATCCGTTCCAATTCCAACGCAATCTTCGAAGGGTAGTCCTAAATTATTAAAAATATCGATCACTATGTGTGCCAAGGCTACACCTGTCAATGTTTTTTCTCCATTTATAACATCTTTTTATCGGATCGAATCGTACGCTTCAAGGAAAGTTACGAAATCTTCTCTTATATTGCCATCCATCATATAAATACCGCAAACAAAGGCTGAGTTGCTCAGTATGACTACAATCAGTAGTTTCACCGAAAATAATTGCAAAAAATCTAGCTTTTTTAACCCTCTCTATCAAAATAGATTGAATTTCATCTTTTCATCATTGAATAAGATCGTTTTGAATCGTGTTGCTTATATAAGTAGCTCTTGGATGTGTAGAATTTAAAAGTTCTTCAAGCTCTTTATGACCTGTAGCGACTAAAAATTTCAAAATTGCCCTAAAATTACCCTCGTTTGTTGCTGATTCAGAAAAGTTTAGTTTACCGTCATCTCTATGGCCTCTTAATTTAGCATTATCTGTCGCCCACAAAGAATAATAGTTTTTATAATAATCTCCAACAATCTTCTATTTTTCTTAACTTGTTCCATGCGATGAGAAAAAAGCAAATTAGTGATTTCCTTTCCTGAATTTTTATATGTATGAAATCTTGACTAAAAAGGGCTGACTTAGAGTGATATTTGTTAATAGCGTGGTTATTTAGTACACCGTCTTTACCGGGCAGCTTTGCAAACGATGTCACAGGAACTTTGACAAGTGCATTGAGAGGAACATTCGATTTCGAGTCACCAGTACCACTTACAAATAAGAAACAATATTTACAAAAACATCCTTTTTTTGTTCAGAATAAACAAGCCACTCATATTCAGTTAAAAAATGATGTTTAAAGTATCGCTTTTCTATTTTTCCTTTTTTCTATGACTCGAAAAAGGGAAGATATAGTCCTTCGGTGGTACCCAAGGATATTTTAATGTTGTACTTCGTATAATCATCTAATAAATGTTCTTTTTCCCACAAAATTACCTATGTCGTATTTTTCAACAATAGAATTTTGTGATAGTGATATATGTACATTCGAAACCGATTCAGAATTCATAGATATTGAATGCAACGTTTTCTCATTATTATTATCAACCAATAATGTATTAGCGTCGCGATCAGTATGAGTTAAGAGTGGAACAGTACTTCCGTTTTCTACATTTGTATCATCGCAGACCTGTTCTTGAAGTTTTGGCAGCTTGCAAAAATATTCTTTGATGCTCTTGATAGCTCGTCGCTTCTCATTATCTTTTCAATCAATGGTGATCAAAGCATCGCTAGGTGTTATTTTGAGTTTTATAAAACAATTCTTCTACAAATAATATTGTTTCTCATCTCAAAAAATTGTGGAAAAGCAAAGGTTTCTTCAAAAAACTTCTATAAAAAAACTACCACCTTTTTTCAAGCTTGCGTGGTCCGAACACTGGCGATTAACTTTCTCGCGATTCTACTGTAATTGAATACGTGCATTGCAGTTTCTACAGAGATGACAAATGCCCAGTAGAAAGTGGTGAAAAATGTGTAGAGTGAGAGTGAAGATTCTGAATAAACTTTATTCAATAAAGTAAGGTTTGATTCAGCATGTTATCAACAGCGCAAATATTTCTGAGCATTGGACTGATTTGCATGAGCATTCTTACTGTTGAGCGCTAATATTATTTGAAAATTGATACTCGATTAAAGCATGCATACAAAAACTGCATTATGAAAAGTAACGATCAAATATCCATCATTATATTTATACAAATAATGCATATAAATAGTGGGACTGGGACTTCGTGAAAAAAATGTTGTTCCGAATAAATTTTGGAAAAAAAATCTAGTCTGGGGGGGCGCGATTGTATGATCTGTTTTTTTCTGTGTAAATTAAAAAACGACATACAAAAAGAAATAACAACAAATAATTTAAGACTTCTTGTTACGGACGTTATTGTACTGTTTCCCACTTTAATCACCCCCTTAGTATACATCGCCATAGACTTAAGTTCAATGATTTTTTAATGTATAAGGGACTTACACTTTGACAGTCCATGATGAAAAGTTTAACTTTCTAAGTGATTCCTTTTCTAGGGAAAACCATGCTAACAGCTTTATGTATGCTGATTTTGAAAAGGCAAACCTTAATTTGTTTTAACCATAATTCAATCACTACAGGTTTGTTCTCCAATGATGACAGAGCTTTGACACTCCCAAATTGAAAAATCTGAACGGGTTGCTTTTACGAAGTAAGGATAACGGGGAATTATTCAATCCCCTTTAGTGAAAATTGTAGTAGAAAAGTACCTTTAGTAGTACATTAGTAGTGATAATAAATTTGTAAATGCCAAGAGGTTTTGGGGAAAATAATTCAGTTTCTATTAAATATTTCGTTAATTGATATAGAGCTATCTATGTTGGTTTGGTCATTCTTTCAGAATTTGATTGAATAATGCCGTATGTTAGAATTTTATTCAAAAATGCATCTCAAAATTTGTTTCAAAAACTCCTTATATGAGCATAAGTTCAATGCATTTTGACATGAGGGAGTTAATGAAAAGCATCCTGAAATAGGGCGTTTTTCAATCTAATTATAATATAGGGATTTTATGTGACAAATCCTGAAATGAAAAAATTTTGAAAACTATTTTGAGATGGGACGATTTTGAACAGGCAGTCGGCATGGGGTGATACTAAACTCAGCAGCCGTAATGAACTGACCAAAAAAATAAAAGAAAATTGCTTATTGTTTTAGATTGTTATATTCCGGCCTTGACTTTGACAGAAGAGTTAAACTTTTGTGGAGTCCTGCTCCACAGGGAACATATGGAAACTCATAGTAAGCTTCCGCTATTGTCAAAGACTAGTTTTGCGATACAAGTTAATAGAAACGGGAGTAAAAAGACACATTTCCCATATTTATTGGCTATCAGTCAACAAATGCACTCTTCCATCTACCACTTTTTATGAAAAAAATTCAGTCGTTGTAAGCCCATGGTGGGGGACAGGTGTAACCCCAAACCACTCCCCCCTCTGCGCACGACCCTGGCATTGAATAATAGTCGGCCACCAGGTTATTATTCCTGGGAGCGAAACGCGTCTTCAGGTAGTCCTCCCACAATTTTTGTGGTGTCGTAATAGCATTGTAAATCTTACCAAGTAGCGTAACTAAGAGCTGATCGCTGAAAGTCACACATTCATACGCATAGTGCTCGACTCAGTTTCAAAAGAAAAAACTTCTTTATCTTAAACTCTAAAAGGACCTAATCCTTACCAAATGATGTATATATACAATATATAACTCGTATTTGTTGTTATAAAAAGAAAGTTTTTATTTATTTCAAAGTTTTTATCAATTTTTTCAACTTCATTTTAAGAACTTCATGTGTTTTTTAAGCATTTTCGTGTACTAAAAAACAACCGTCGCATTTATGTACGTTTTGACGTTACATTTCGACAAAAGAAGTCGCGGACACGGCAACTATCAACAGCACAAATAAACTGAAGGAATTATGGAAGGATAATATTGGTGCACCATTTTATGATTTAGAGAAGCCTGGTATAGGTACTAAACCATCCCAAGTGCTATTGCGTCATGGGGATGGTTATCAATACGAGAAAGTTTTTGGTTCACTTGCGTGCCTAGATATAAATATTTAATAAATATTTTCCTTTTATAACAGGAGTGGGTTTCCTTAATGATTCACTCCTCTTGAATGTAGCGTTAACTCGCTTAAAATATGGTAAAATCATTGTTGGCAATCCGTTGTTGTTGTAGCAGTGCTTCGCCCCATCGACTACTCACAAAATGTTATTAATATCCTCTAACGGGATTCCAAGTAATCTTGCAGTTTCAACTGGGTGGGCCAGAGAGAAAGGGGTGTTAGAGGCGTTTGCTCTACATTGCAATTGAAAAGATGGTTGGTGTCATGTGGGGCAACGTTGCAAGCAGGACATACATTATATGTGTGGGGGTTGATTCTCGATAGGAAGAGGGGTACAAGTCTTCGCAAAGTACTGGTCGAAGGTGTGGGGGTTGATTCTCGATATGAAGAGGGGTACAAGTCTTCGCAAAGTACTGGTCGAAGGATTTGGCAATAGTAATTTAATTTTGTCTGCCATAACCTGAGAAATACACATAACATAAACTTCATTCGGGTATTACAGTTGTCTGTTGATTTTGCAAATTTTTCAGGTTTTTCTGTACGCGTATTCGGCTCTCCAACAAAAATGAAGAAAAAGAGAGAGTAAAGTGACATTTCATTTTGCTGAGAGCTTCAATTTTCTGTTGGTAAAATTTTTGCCAACAGCAATTTGCAAACAGAAAAACAGCTGATCGAAGAACTGCTGGTTGTAATTTACGCAAATTGCGAAATTTAATTCAAGTATTGTAGCCGGAAAATAAAGCATGGAAAAGGTATGTGTTAATGAAAATAATGAGGGCGAACACCTGGATGATTTGGTGACTCTCGCGGAACAAGATGGAGAAACTCTACGAGCTTTCCATTTTTTCAACTTTTTATAATTTTTTGTACCGCCAAATAATTCATCAGCTGTTCGCAAATTGTGGTAGTTTGTGGTGGATTTCTGTTCGCGTACCTTTTTACACATTCTTCTCTATGAGAGGAAACAGCTGATAGTTGAGAGGATGTTGGCTGTGTGTAAGTTTCTGTTGGCAAAATACGCGAACAAAGCTATAGTTGCATTTTTCAGAACAAATTTTTTTTTTTTTTTTTGTAAATAATAAAATAGTAGTATGCAGGCGGTCACGCATAGTAGTGGCATACGCATGAATATAAGGAACAAATTTAAAACTAGGCAGCTACTTTGTCCAATTATAATACCAATCAAAATTTAACTTTTCACGACATGCAACATTTTTTATTTATAATGGTAGATAACGCGAGTAGTGAGCACGCTTAAGGCCCAAACACATTCCACTTTGCGTCGTTTTGGCGCTTATATTGAGTCAACAGCTGACCTTGAACACACAGGTTTATGTCTCTAAAGCTGTAGTCAATGGTGCCGTTTGTCGTATCGCTGTAGTCGTATCCCTAACGTAATCAGCTGTTTACGACGGTTAACCAAAAACCAATTGGTTGGCTACGATACGGTTACGACCTTA
This sequence comes from Eurosta solidaginis, assembly GCF_040869045.1. Lineage (NCBI taxonomy): Eukaryota > Metazoa > Arthropoda > Insecta > Diptera > Tephritidae > Eurosta > Eurosta solidaginis. Next base: position 230,353,794 of record NC_090319.1, on the reverse strand, counting down.
GCGGCAACAATAATCGATTGCATTGATTCTCATAAGGTTGGTCGAATCAGCTGTTATAAGGTTACCGATACGGTTACCAATAAAGCACCAATGTCTGCAGCTTAAAGGGCCGTTTTAAGTCGAAGTTTCCATATCCATATAAAACAATTGATCCAACCAACCTTATGGAAATCAGTGTAATACCATAACGCCCTAGCCATAACCATACCATAGCCAACCAATCGTTTTTTGGTTTTTCGCCATATCCATAACCTAAAATATATGAGTTGGAGAATTTATTAACTTTCTGTAATTTTTATTTATTGTTTTGGATACGTTTTGACTAAGAGACTTATTTACCTTATTGCTCAACCTACGCCGCACATGCATTTCTAACCAGTCTTCGAATTTGCATTACTCTCTACTTCGCACATACATACCTACGATTCTAACGTCCCATCATCGCTGTCGTTGTCGTTGCTTGCATTTAGCTAATTTCTTCGCTTTATACTCAAACCTGCTGTCCGTCTACCGTCGTCATCACCTTAGTCGCTGCAGCATTCATACATTTGGGTTGTTGGATAGACATATTATTTTACATATGCACACATAACAACACGCATAGTTTTTGGTCTCTTCGCACTTATTGTTTTTTTTTACCTATTTCAAGAAATCATACGAGATTCTCTACGGTAAATGTCAATGGAATATAACAGGGCTTTTCCATATATTCCTACATATTTTTTCTGCTAGCATTGAATTCGTTTTTAGCTTTTAAGAATTATTAACTTTGTAACCATCGAAGAGTGAACTACAGTAACGCAAATTTTAAATTGAAATTTAAGCTTTCCTTAATTGAAGAACCTTTCGCAAGTTTTGTTGGAGGTCGAAGGTTGTAGAAAACGCTCTGCAACTCATCCAGCACCAATAACTGATTCCAATTGATATGGATAAGTAAAAATATGGTTATGACTATGGTGTTATAACTATGTCAACTTTGCCAGACCCTTAAGTTCTCAATCCATAGGAAACGCAATGCCAACGCCAAAGCTGCACAAAAACAATCTTATGTTTTTCTTGCGTTGTCAATTAATTCTTGAATTTTTTTACATTTCCTGAAATATATCCGAAATACCTTCGCCATTCAACTCAATTACAAAGAATTTTGTATCATCAAAAGTAAGGAAGGCTAAGTTCGGGTGTAACCGAACATTACATACTCAGCTGAGAGCTTTGGAGACAAAATAAAGGAAAATCACCATCTAGGAAAATGAACCTAGGGTAACCCTGGAATGTGTTTTGTATGACATGGGTATCAAATGGAAGGTATTAAAGAGTATTTTGAAAGGGAGTGGGACATAGTTCTATAGGTGGGCACCATTTCGGGATATCGCCATAAAGGTGGACCAGGGGTCACTCTAGAATGTGCTTGTACGATATGGGAATCAAATGAAAGGCGTTAATGAGTATTTTAAAAGGAAGTGGGCCTCAGTTCTATAGGTGGACGCCTTTTCGGGATATAGTCTTAAAGGTGGACCAGGGGTGACTCTAGAATTTGTTTGTACGATATGGGTATCAAATGAAAGGTTTTAATGAGTACTTTTAAAGGGAGTGGGCCTTAGTTCTCTAGGTGGGCACCTTTTCGAGATATCGCCATAAAGGTGGACCAGGGGTGACTCTAGAATGTGTTTGTACGATATGGGTATCAAACGAAAGGTGTTAATGAGTATTTTAAAAGGGAGTGGACGTCAGTTCTATAGGGTGACGCCTTTTCGAGATATCGCCGTAAAGGTGGACCAGGGGTGACTCTAGAATGTGTTTGTACGATATTGGTATCAAATTCAAGGTATTAATGAGGGTTTTAAAAGGGAGTGGCCCTTAGTTGCATATATGAAGGCGTTTTCGAGATATCGACCAAAATGTGGACCAGGGTGACCCAGAACATCATCTGTCGGATACCGCTAAATTATTTGTATATGTAATACAACGAACAGTATTCCTGCCAAGATTCCAAGGGCTTTTGATTTCGCCCTGCAGAACTTTTTCATTTTATTCTACTTAATATGGAAGGTGTCACACCCATTTTACAAAGTCCTTTCTAAAGTTATATTTTGCGTCAATAAACCAATCCAATTACAAGTGGGCGTAGTCATGGTCGGATCTCGGGAATTTTTTATACCAAGATAAATAAAGTTCAGATAAGTACGTGAACTAAGTTTAGTAAAGATATATAGATTTTTGCTGAAGTTATCGTGTTAAGGGTCGAGTGGAAGGACATACGGTCGACTGTGTATAAAAACTGGGGAACTGGGAACCGATATCGACCGTTTTCACAGAAAAGAGTTATCGTCATAGAATCTATGCCCATACCAAATTTCGAAAGGAATGGGAAATTTTTGTTCGACTTATGGCATTAAAAGTATCCTAGACAAATTAAATGAAAAAGGGCGGATCTACCCCCATTTTGAAATTTTCCTTTATTTTTGTATTTTGTTGCACCATATCATTACTGGTGTTGAATGTTGACATAATTTACTTATATACTGTAAAGATATTAAATTTTTTGTTATAATATCACTTAAAATATTTTTTTTTTTAAGTGGGCGTGTTCTTCATCCGATTTTGTTAGTTTTTATTTAGCACACATATAGGGATAGGAATAACGCTTTGCCAAATTTCATCAAGATATCTTCAACGACTGCCAAATTGTTAATAATTTCCTCTAACGGGGTTCCAAGGAATCTTGCAGTTTCAACAGGGTGGACCAGAGAGAAAGGGGTACTAGAGGCATTGGTTCTACATTGCAATTGGAAAGATGGTTGGTGTCTGTGGAGTAACGTTGCAAGCAGGACATACTTATGTGTGTTGGGGTTGATTCTGGATAGGAAGAGGGGCCCTTCCAAGTCTTGCAGTAACGTTCCATGCTTGACTGTATCAAAATATTTTGTTCAAGCAGCCGACTTTTGCGTCGTTTTGGCGCTTATATTGTGTCAAAAGCTGACTTTGAACACACACGTTTATGTTTCTAAGTTCTCAATCCTAAGGTAGCAAAGACCACGGAAATCACCCCAGCGGGTTAGGGGGTCAGAGAATATTCCCGCAGTATGTATTCCTGTCGTAAGAGGCGACTAAAATACCAGATTCACGGTGCTGTGTAGCGCAACCCTTCAGGTTGCCAGCGCAATATACATATAGCTTCTCCAAACCCAATTGTCAACCTCACCTATCCGCGGCGAATCCTGTTTCACTAACAGACGAGGCTCTGGCGACCCCAAGCTCCTAATGGAACTTGGGAGTGGGGAGGGAGGGGATGGCCTGAAGGTTTAATGTGGCCACATAAATCGTTCCCGAGATGGTCGGGCTAGCACCTTAATAGTGCTGTGGTACCGGAGCGTAGCGGATCTGTATCCGGCAAAGGACCATTACCTCAATAACACTCCCCAAAGCCTTCGGAGAGCACCCTTATCGCTACAACAACAACAACAACAACACCAACCGCGGAAAGCGAAGCGTGTCGGAAAGAGTACAGGGATCTGCTGGGAATCTACAAGCATGCAATTTCCATGGCGAAGAGAATCTCATGAAAAAGTTTCTGTACGCACATAGAGTGCTCCAGCGAAACAGCACGGTTGCGGTCTGGAGGGGGGCATCGTCCCTTCGCCCCCCCCCCCCCCCCCTCAAACCCGCTACTGGTAACGACAATAGCCGAGCGCAGGATTATCGTGACGGACGACCGCCCTATCAAGCAACGTTACTTTCCACGCAACCCAGCTATGCAGACCATCATCAACAACGAAATTAACGTATTACTTCAGAAAGGATGCATCGAGCCATCCTGTAGCCCACACAGTGCACCAATCGTACTAGCCAAGAAGAAAAACGGGAAGTGGAGGTTATGCGTGGATTATCGTCAGCGCAACGCGCGATCCGTACCCGACGCGTACCCCTTACCCAGAATACAACATATACTGGACAAGCTACGATGAGCGAAGTATATCAGCAGCTTTGATTTGATAAATGGCTGCTGGCAAATACCACTGGAGCCCCAGAGCCGTCCCTACACAGCTTTCCCGGTACCGGGACGCGGGTTATTCCAGTGGCGCGTTATGCCCTTCGGCCTACACTCCGCACCTGCAACGTTCCAAAGAGCGCTAAATCAGGTTATCGGACCGGAGATGGAACCCTACGCTTTCGCATACCTAGATGACATAATCATCATAGGATCCACCTTGGAGGAGCACATTCGTAACTTGAAAGAAGTAATGCTACGACTGCAGCGCGCTAACTTCAGAATAAATCCGAAGAAATGCGAATTTTTCAAGAGGGATATCCGATACCTAGGACACGTAACAAGCGACAGGGGAATTCACACCGACCCGAGAAATTTGTAGCCATCAAAGACCTAGAACCACCAACGAACGCGAAAGAGGTGCGTCAATATCTTGGTATAGCATCTTGGTACCGACGGTTCGTGCCCGACTTCGCCACGATCAGCCAGCCACTCACAACCCTGCTGAAAAAGGGCAAACACTGGAATTGGGGGGCTGAACAACAGGAAGCCTTCGAGGTCTTAGAGCAAAAACTCACGGAAGCACCGATACTTACCTGTCCGGACTTCACCAAGACCTTCACCTTACAAACCGACGCAAGCAATGTCGGGCTGGGCACCGTATTGACACAGGACTTGGAAGGCGAAGAACGCGTGATCGCCTACGCCAGCAGGCAACTCAACAAGGCGGAAACCAACTACCCGCCCACCGAAAAGGAATGACTCGCGATCGTCTGGGGAATACGCAAGATGAGGCCATACTTGGAAGGGTACCGATTCAAGGTAATCACGGACCATATGTCCCTAAAGTGGCTAAACTCCATCGAAAGCCCCTCCGGCCGTGTAGCACGATGGGCCTTGGAACTTCAGCAGCACACCTTCGACATCGCATACAGGAAAGGAAAGCTGAACCTGGTAGCGGACGCACTATCACGACAGCCACTGGAGACCCTACGACTGGAAACGACAACGGAGCGACCATGCAAGCGCGTGAAAGAAGTGCACACTAACCCAGAGAAATATGATGACTACATAATACAACATGGACAACTTTACCGCCATATTTCCTGCCGGTCACACGATGAAGAAGCGGTCCCTTGGCAATTTTGTGTGCCCACATCACTGCGACAACGAGTATTAGAAGAAAACCACGATATCCCAAGCGCTGGACACATGGGTATCCACCGGACGGTAGCGGTGCCAACCGGTACTACCGGCCCGGCATGTTTCGGGACATCAGTCGATACGTACGACAGTGCGAGTCTTGCCAGAAGAACAAGGAAGCACAGCAAAAGCCGGCTGAAAAGATGTTCATACAGGTGGCCCAAGAACCATTCGGAACGGTATGCATCGATTTCATCGGACCACTCCCACGATCCACACACGGGAACACGATGCTATTAGTATTTTTCGACCGCTTCAGCAAATGGGTGGAACTGATCCCCATAGGGCGTGCTACAGCAGAGGGCCTTCGCCGCACGTTCAGAGAACGCATCCTCGCAAGATTTGGTGCGCCCAAGATACTGATATCGGACAACGGAGTCCAGTTCACCAGCACAATGTGGCAGCGTTACCTCAAGGAAATGGGGATATGACAACAATTCACGGCGCCCTACACCCCGCAAGAAAACCCAACGGAACGGGCGAATAGAACAGTCCAGAGAATCATAGCACAACTCACCAGATCACAGCATAACAGATGGGATGAGATCGAGCTGGCCATCAACACCAATGCGACCGCGTCCACAGGATACAGTCCAGTCTTTCTCGTGCGGACGGGAACCGCGACTACCAGGGGCATTGTTTGACGAGGTCAACCTTGGGACGGGCATAGCTACCACCACGGCAGAAGAGAAATTCGACAGAATGCAAGAGGCATTCAGAATAGTGAGGCAGAACATGGAACGAGCGGCGGCAGACCAAGCCCGGCACTACAATCTACGGCGGAGAAAATGGACCCCTATAGTCGCCGAACTAGTGCTCGCAAGGGAACACCACCTCTCCAAGGCCGGGGAAAATTTCGTAGGATATGTATCAGGATATGTGATACTCAAAGTACGAAAAACCAGCGGCAGGAAGGAGAAAACGGTCAACATTGCGGAACTAAAGGCATATCATGCAGCATAGACCATCGCGAGAAATTAAAATAAACTAAAAAAAAAAAAAATTATTAATATCAAGGATGGGAGGATAAGCAAGCACCGGTCATTCTATCGCAAACCACATAGGTGACAATAAAGATTTTTCTTTTATCAACAATTTACCATGGAGAGCGATAACGCTAACCTTAACAACGGCGTCAAGCGTATGCGCCAGCGCCAGCGAAGTAAAGCGTCGCGGGTCGTACTGCTGGAAGGAGCTACAGGCGCCGACGTCAACAACATGCGCACAACTATATGCGCAGTCACGTACGCTGACGTCGCACGCTCTATCGCACCCGCAAGTCCTCCAGGCGCCGACGTTAACAACATGCGCGCAACTACACGCGCAGCCATGTACGCTGACGTCGCACGCACTACTGCACCAGCAAACACTACAGGCGCCGACGTCAACAACATGCGCGCAACTACACGCGCAGCCACGTACGCTAACGTCACACGCACTACCGCACCAATAAACACTGCAGGCGCCGACGCCAACACCAAGTGCGCTCCAGCACGCGCAGCAGATGACGGTAACATTAAGAGCGCAAAACCGTAGTGTGAGGACCAAATAAAACCTCATTAATTTTACCCACACAAAACGACCCCACACCATATGGATCACAACCATTAACACAAGAGCACGCCACAAAAGGCCCTAGCAACACGACAAACCAACAAGCCTCAGCAACACAACGAGCGGTCGCAACATTTAACAGCAACACGGTGAACACGGCAACGCAACCATCTGAGCTAGCAACACCAAACACAACCGCCACAAAAGGAGCGACACAGCAGCACAGTAGTCAGTTCGCACGGAGCTGTGGTCTTGACCGGAGCTACCAGTGAAACGCACCTCGAATGTGTCGGTTCTACCACCAACAGAGATCGTTTCATAGGAGTGAGTCGTGGCTTCAAGTTGTGAATGTGTCGGTTCTACCACCAAACACCGCTTGAGACTTCATTCACACCCGCCTAGACAAAGGCCCTGTCACAGAAACGCGCACCCGCGAACAGGTGACGTCCGCTCGCTTGCGACGACGCCGACCGCGGCGCGACAGTAATAAACCGCACCGCAGCGACGCGGCCGCCCCAACGCCACCGAGACGCCGACGCAAGGCGTGGCAAAGCATCGCCCAGCAATACAAGTAGACGCCGACGCAAGGCGCGACAGAGCACTCCTCAGCAATACAAGTAGACGCCGACGTAAGGCACGACAGAGCACCGCAACAGAGAGAGACGCCGCTATAAGGCGCGACAGGGCACAGACGCCACATACTAACGGGATCCGTCTAACGGAATACGGGCGGACCGTTAAGACCCGGCACCACAGTCGAGGATACCTCATGATAATCTAAGTGAATTTGCAAATAAAGTATACAAACACGTTTTCTTTTATATTCTAGTATTTAAGCAATCAATAAAGTGAAGTATTATATTAAATCGATTTGCAAGGTGCCCCTTAAATACAAATTTATTGTCAACGAACCCCGGATACGGCGAGTATACTCCAGCAATTATTAAAGAAGCAACGGGGCCACGGAAAAGCTTCGTTACAACTTATCGAATAGTCAATTTCGTTGTTATGGACGGTGTGGGGTCAGCACCTTATGTGGCTATATCGGGCGTGCCTCAGGGAAACATCATTGGTCCACTCTTTTTCATTATGTTTTTCAATGACGTAGGTGCTTGTTTTAAGCAAAGTCGTCATCTCATGTATGCCGATGATTTAAAAATATTTTTGAAAATTAAAAATGAGTCTGATGTTTCCATATTTCAAACCGAACTAATGCTTGGTGCTGTCGAAATAAGCTCGCGCTCAATGTCAATAAATGTTATAGCGTTACGTATTGTACGGATAAAATAAAGATTTACAACAAATAACATAATGTAGCCTATGTGCGTGGGTCTTCAGTTGTATTTCACAGGCGCGTGAAGTTGGCAACGCGCATGTAAATGCAACCGCAGCCCCCGTCACCAAATGAAAAATCTACTGTTTAAATTTTAATTATTCAAATTTCATAGAATTACAACTTAACGAGTCACAAAAAATTTGTTCTTTTTTAGTAGACACTCAAGCAGACAACAGTAATATTTCAACATTACCGGTGTCACTTCCAATTCAGTGTCCACTTTAGGTAAAATTACCGTCAATTTAAATTTTTCAAACTTTTTTCTTAAACATACTTTACATGTAGTAAATGAAGACTTTAATATTCCATCCGATGGCATACTGGGTAAAGATTTTCTGAAAATTAACAAATGCATTATTAATTATGAAAGAAATGGTATTTCCTTTTGGGTAGGTAATGAAAAAGTCGCGATACCAATCCTACATGGAACAGAAAGCGACAGTTGTATCATTCCTCCCAGATGTGAAATATTCACTCTTTGATTTAGGAGATTCACCCGAGCCACTTTTCGTGGACTCGCAGGAAATTGAAAAAGGCGTTTTCACAGCTAGGTGCATTGTTAATTCCAGTAACCCAATAATAAAAGTCATAAACACCACGGATGATGTAAAGTATGTGAAAAGAAACAGTATTCGGACAGAAAAACTTTCAAATTATAACGTTTATACAATTAGCAAGACAGAAACAGAAGACAAAATTACGAAAAAACTGATTTCAATTTTAAAAAATCAAATACCTCAAACACCTCTTGACACGGACAAAATGACTTTAAACTACTTCTACCAGCAAAAATTAAGATTGGCAGACAACGAGCCGGTATATGTTAAAAACTGTCGAGTAAATAAACTATTAGATAAATATTTGATTGAACCTCCAATTACAATAGTCCTTTGATTGTAGTCCCAAATAAAGATACTAATGGTCAAAAAGCAAATCGTATGTGCGTAGATTTTTGCGCAGTAAACAAAAAACTCAGTGCTGATAAATGTCCACTAGCTAGAGTTGACGATATCTTAGATAATCTCGGTAGGGCAAAATATTTTTCGACATTAGATCTTTTTTCGCGATTTAATCAAATTCCCTTCCATTCTGACTCACGTGACATTACTTCTTTCAGCACTGACCGAGGTGCATTTAGATGGAAAGTTCTTCTATTCAGCTTAAATATAGCACCAAATTCATTCTCACGAATGATGACAATAGTTTTTTCGGGTATGCCACCCAATGTCGCATTTTTGTACGTCGACGATATTATCGTCATGGGTTGTAGTGAAGCACACCGTATTAAAAATTTTTCAAAAGTTTTCAATACTTGTAGGTCTTTCAATCTCAAACTTAACCCAAATAAATGCAAAGTTACATTTTTAGGTCAAAAATGTTCAGCCAAAGGTTTGTTGCCAGACGACTCCAAAATAAACGCAATTAAAAAGTATACAAAATCAACTGATATAGACGCGGTACGACGATTCGTCGCGTTTGCAAACTATTACAGAAGGTTTATACCAAACTTTGCGTCTCTGGTAGCGCCTCTAAATCGATTAAGCAGAAAAAGAATTGAGTTCGTTTGGGATGTTGAGTGCGAAAGGGCATTTTAATCTTTGAAAGCAGCATTACAACAATTCATTATTACCGTTGATGCTTCCACAACTGGATGTGGCGCTATTTTGAGTCATGAACAGCAAGGCAGTGATTTACCAATTTGTTTCGCTTCTAAAGCATTTAATAAAGCAGAGCAGAAAAAACCAATTATAGAATTGGAACTCTTAGCTATTTACTTCGCAATAAAGCAATTTCGACCATATGTTTATGGCACACATTTTATTGTAAAGTCGGATCATAGACCTCTAGTATACCTATTCAATATGAAAGACCTATTTTCAAAACTTTAAAGAATAAGGCTAGAACTAGCTGAATATAACTTCACTATTGTATATTAAGGGTAAATCAAACGTTGGTGCCGATGCACTATCGCGCATTACAATCGATGAGATTAAGGAATCGAAGAAACAAATTTTAGCACTACAGACAAGATCAATGACAAAACGGCAAAACGATGAAACCCTTCTTAGGAAAACAGACAAAAACGACGAAAAACAACTTACTTTACATGTCTACGACAAATTTTCATTTAATTTTTCAAAAAAAGTACCACGGATAAGATCTGAAATTACTTACGATAAGATAACAAATCAAAAAGTTTAAGAATTATTGCGCATATAAAACATAAAAAAACTCGAGTTACTTTTGAGTTAGTTAACGGAATAATGACTTTAGAAAAATTACTTTCGAGGCTAGAATTAGAATCCAGCAAACGCAAAATTAAACAAATTCAATGGCCTAAAAACGATACTTTATTCAAACATTATACTATTACAAATTTAAAAGATATCGGAACTAAAATTTTAAAATCATTAGAAATTATTCTAACAGATCCAGTAGAGACAGTAACAGGCGAAGACACAAAACTAAAGCTAATGAAAATTTACCATAACGACCCCATTTCAGGTGGACATTGCGGAATGAAAAAACTCTACGCAAAACTACGAATAAAATTTTATTGGAAGAACATGACTCGTGATATATCGAAATATATCAAAAGTTGTAATGATTTTCTTTTAAAAAAGGTTAAACCTAAAACGAAAGAAACACTCGTTTTAACACCAACTCCTTGTAAACCATTTGATGTACTAGTTATAGATACAATAGGACCTCTCCCTGAGTCCAAACATGGTAACAAGTTCGCAGTTACCATGATTTGCGACATGACCAAATATCTATATCTTGCTATACCAGCCAAATCAGCAAAAACAATTGTTTCAGCAATTTTCGAAACATTTATTTTAACCTACGGCGTAATGAACGCCACCAAATCAGATTTAGGTACAGAATTTAAAAATGAATTATTTGAAGAATTAACTAAACTTTTAAATATTAAACATACATAATTTTTCAACTGCATACCAACACGAAACCGTTGGTACAATTGAACGTAATCATAGAGTTTTTAATGAGTATTGGCGGCCACCGTGGTGTGATGGTAGCGTGCTCCGCCTATCACACCGTATGCCCTGGGTTCAACTCCCGGGCAAAGCAACATCAAAATTTTAGAAATAAGATTTTTCAATTAGAAGAAAATTTTTCTAAGCGGGGTCGCCCCTCGGCAGTGTCTGGCAAGCGCTCCGATTGTATTTCTGCCATGAAAAGCTCTCAGTGAAAACTCATCTGCCTTGCAGATTCCGTTCGGAGTCGGCATAAGACATGTAGGTCCCGTCCGGCCAATTTGTAGGGAAAAACCAAGAGGAGCACGACGCAAATTGGAAGAGAAGCTCGGCCTTAGATCTCTTCGGAGGTTATCGCGCCTTACATTTTTTTTTTTATTTACGTGCATATTTAAACAATACTTTTTATGATTGGGATATTTATTTCAAATAATTGACTTTCCTACACAATACAACAACTAGCACAGTTTTCGACAATAAATTTTCTCCATTTGAGTTAGTATTTGATAAAAAGGCAACTTTACCTCATGAATTGCGAAAGGATAAAATTGTCCCACTTTATAATGCCGAAAACTATGCTAAGAAGATTAAATTTAGAATGCAAAAAACACACGAAATATGAAAAAATTTAATAAATAAAAATAAAATATAAAGCAAAACTTTTTATGATAAAGCGGCTCGTCCGTTAGCTATTAAAATAGGCGATAAAGTTCTTCTACAAAAGGAACCACGCCACAAACATTAAAATATATACCAAGGTGCGTTTGTTGTAAGCAAACTTAATAACCCTATTGTTGTAATCTTTGAAGAAGTAACAAAAAAAAGGAAGTACACAAAAATCGACTTATAAAAGTAGAGTAACATTTTATATTAACATAGAAAAATACAAAATTTTCTAATAATTTTATTGCTAACATAATCACCTTTTTAAATAACCAAGAAGGCACAAAAACTATTAAAACACAAAAAAAACTACTGTAATGTTAACGACATTAAAATGTATAGAATAATGTTTGTTTACATATAAAAAAACTAACATTCCATTAAATTAATTTATGTACAAAAGAGAAGAAAAAAGAAACATGCAAACAGCCAATAAGGCAGAACAAAATTCTATATGTAAAACTATTTTCCAACATGTACTTACTTATATTTTTCCAACATAAATTTACGAAAATGAAAATTCATAAACAAACTGTATTTTATAAAACAAACAAACACCTATGTAATGTTAGATACTAAAAGAAAGTTTATTTAGCCATAAAAATTTAAAATTGGACCGAACGAACGAATGTCAAAAGGGAAGGCGCACTCTAATCTTCGTTTGTTCGAAACAATTGATAAAGTGAAAAGAAGAATATGACAAATGAAATATGATAGTTCAATTTGCCAAATCCTTCTTTTCAAAAAAGGAAGGATTATGTAAGGATAAAATAAAGATTTACACCAAATAACATAATATAGCCTATGTGCGTGGGGCTTAAGTTGCATTTGACAGGCGCGTGAAGTTGGCAACGGGCATGTCAAATGCAACCGCAGCCCCCGTCACCAAATGAAAAATATGATACATAATTTTGCACTTAACTCGGACGGACGTGTCCAAAATAAATAGTTCGGAGTTTTATTTTTATAAGGAAAATTTGGAACAAATAAACGGCGACCATCTTTAACGATGTTGTTGTTGTTGTAGCAGTGCTTCGCCCCAACTAATAGCTGCGACCGATCACAAATTGTCATCTATATCATCTAACGGGAGTTCAAGGAAACTTGCTGTTTCAACACGGGTGGACCATAATGAAAGGGGTGTTAGAGGCGTTGGTTCCATATTACAATTAAAGAGATGGTTGGTGTCATGTGGGGACACATTGCAAGCAGGGCACACATTTTGTATGTTGGGGTTGATTCTGGATATGTAAGAGTTTCACCTGTTACAGTATCCAGAACAAAGTTGAGCCAGAGTGACTCGCGTTTCCCTGGGGAGTATGCGTTCCTCTTCCGCTAGTTTTGGGTACTGTTCTTTGAGTACTGGATTCACCGGGCAATTCCTGACATAAAGGTCCGACGCCTGTTTGTGGAGTTCACCAAGGACCTGCTTGTGTTTTTTTGCTTCATAAGGCTGAGTTCTGCGGTGCCGTATTTCCTCAAAATGCTTACGGAGATGACTCCTTAAGCCCATAGGCGGTGCTGGTTCATCAATCAGATGTCTGTTGGGATGCTCAGGTTTCTGGGTATTCAACAGGAACTGTTTGGTCAGCATCTCATTTCTCTCCCTGAAGGGGGGTATTCTCGCCTCATTATGCAGATGGTGTTCTGGGGACATAAGAAGACAGCCCGTGGAAATTCTGAGAGCAGTATTTTGGCAGGCCTGTAGCTTCTTCCAGTGGGTAATTTTTAGGCTTGGCGACCATATGGGTGACGCGTAGCACGTAATCGGCTGGCTAATTGCTTTGTATGTAGTCATTAGCGTTTCTTTATCTTTTCCCCAGGTACTGCCAGCGAGGGATTTGAGGATTTTTTTACGGCTCTAAATTCTCGGAACAATTGCGGCTGCATGCTCACCAAAATGTAGATCCTGATCAAACGTCACAACCAAGATTTTGGGGTGTAGGACAGTCGGTAGCGTAGTGCCATCGACGTGGATGTTCAAAATGGTCGACATTTGGGACGTCCATGTTGTACATAAGGTCGCGGAAGATTTAGTCGGCGATAATGCCAGGTTTCGCGAGGCGAAAAAACTGGAGAGATCAGGGAGGTAGCCGTTTATTTTATTGCATAGCTCATCGATCTTTGGGCCTGGGCCTGTGGCCATTATTGTGCAGTCATCGGCGTAGGAAACGATTATGACTCTTTCCGGTGGTGAAGGTAGCTTAGATATGTAGAAATTAAACAAAAGTGGGGATAGGACACCACCCTGTGGCACCCCTTGTTTAATTCTCCTTGGTTTTGATGTTTCGTTTCTAAATTGCACCGATGCCTGCCGGCCACCCAGATAATTTGTGGTCCACCTTTTAAGACATGGGGGTAGGGTAGACCCTTCCAGGTCTTGCAGTAACGAGCCATGGTTGACCGTATCAAAAGCTTTTGATAGGTCTACCGCTACGAGTACTGTTCTATGGTGGGGGTATTGATTTAAACCGCAATTTATCTGGGTGCTAATGGCATTTAGCGCGGTGGTAGTGCTATGGAGTTTTCTGAAGCCATGCTGATGAGAGGCTAGCTGCAAATTTGCTTGGAAATAAGGGAGCAAATGACTTCAAGCGTCTTTGCTACTGGCGATAGGAGAGATATCGGACGTTACGACTCTCCTATGTTAGCTGGTTTCCCAGGCTTTAGTAGCGGGACCACCTTGGCCATTTTCCATTTCTCGGGTATGACAAAGGGACAAAGGTGGAGAGAGACAAGTTGAAGACATGAGCAAAATATTTGAAACCCTCTTTCGCTAGGCTTTTAAGCATCGGCATGGCTATGCCGTCTGGGCCCACTGCTTTGGATGACATAGCGCGACCAATGGCGTCCTCAACCTCTTTAGCGGTGATGGTGATTGGTGACGCGCTGAATTTGTGTTTATGTGCGTGTCTGTTGGCCCTCCGTCTATCTTTGTCGACCGTCGAATGCATTATATATTGTCGGCAGAAAGCGCTGGCGCATTTTTTCGCATCCGACAGCACTTTGTCGCCAAAGGCGATGGAAACTTTGTCTTTGTGCTTAGTCGGATTCGATAGGGACTTTACGGTGGACCAAAGTTTACCCACACCAGTAGAGAGGTTACAACCTCTTAGGTGCTCCTCCCATTTCGCCCGCTTGTGTTCATCCACAAGCAATCTGATGCGTTGGTTTATATCCCTTATTTGGGGGTCGCCTGGATCTAGCTGTCTTATAAGGTCACGTTCTCTCGCTAAGTGAAACGTGCCGAGGCGGATTCAATGACCTTGCGGAAGGCACGCTCCCCTTGGCGGGCATCAGTCGGGATAGGGAGAGCAGCAAAGATGTTGTCTGTAAAAGATTTATATTCTTCCCACTTTCCTTTTTTGAAGTTTATGAAAGTGCGTTTTTCGGTGACGATGAAGTCGGCGGTACGCTCGAGCGAAATAAGTATAGGCAGGTGGTCGGATGCCAATGTTACCATCGGCTGCCAGTTGACGCAGTTTACGAGTTCTGCGCTCACGATTGAGATATCTGGCGAACTGTGAAAGCTTCCTACCATACGTGTGGGGGCGTCTCCGTTTATTGTGCAGAACGTCGTTTCTTCTATTTGATCCGCCAACATCTCACCCCTACTGTCCGCCCGCAAATTTGAATGCCATAGATCGTGATGGGCATTGAATTCGCCTAAGATAATGCGATTATTGCCAGTGAGTAAGGCTCTGATATTAGGGCGGTATCCACTGGAGCAACAGGTGGCAGGAGGGATGTAGATGTTGATGATTTCTAGGTTTGCATCGCCTGACCGGACAGATAGGCCTTGACGTTCTAAGACATTGTCCCTGCGGTCGATGCCAGGATCAAATATATAATATTGCACAGAGTGGTGTATGATAAACGCGAGGCCGCCTCCATTTCCGCTCTCGCGGTCATTTCTGTGGACATTATACCCAGAGCAGGTCTGCAATGCAGATCTTGTTGTGAGTTTAGTCTCTTGAATCGGGTGACTACGCCTGGGTTGTGGAAGGCCAGGACGCAATTGCTGTTGTGGCCCTGGGACTGGGCGTCCTTGGGCAAGTATTGGGGTACCCGGATGATTTGGGTTTGCGACCTGGCAACATGGCGCGATGAAACCCGTCGGAGGGTTGCCGTCGCGGAGACCAGAATATCTAGGAAAGTGGCACCACCCAAGACAGGAGCTGCATTGGGCGGATGTCGCAAACATATATATTCTGTGCTGGCAAACGGTGCAAAAGGAGGTAGGGACTAAGAGTCCGTTTCCCTGACCTACACGATTGCTGCCGGAAGAGAGGGGGAGAAGACGGGGGCGGGGGCTGATGCTCAGTATTGCTACCGACTCTACTACGAAGATAGTAGTTATGAGTTTGAGTTGTTGGCGCCGTAGGGCGCGAGCAGCAGCGGGTACTTGTTGTGGCTTGCTGAGCAGCGGGGCTGCTGGAAGGTAGTGGGGGGGGGGGGGCCTTAGGCGTAGACTACGGGACGACCTTGGGCGTGAACAGCAAGGAGAAACAAAAGATTTGCAAAAGTTACGTGGACGTTGGGTTTGGGATCAAGCCCAGAATAACCTGTCTGATGCAACCATCCCTTACACGAGACACACTGAACAGAGTATGACCGTCCTAAAAAGATTCTTTTCCGGCAGATGCAGTAAAACCATTTCTCAGGACCGGGGTCAGGAGACGGGCCCGGATTGGATTCGATACCTTCCCGGAGCAAGAGAATATGGAGCAGTCCAGCTGCAAGGAGCTGCTGGGAGGATGACAATTTGTGGGAGGGACGCAACAAATTAAATGGGATTACACTGAAATGACAGTCCTTGGTCGGGAAAAATCCCGAGTCGCTCCGGTACATTGAACCGACTGCATTGGGAAGCTTGGGTTCTGTTCCTTTCCAGGTGTTTAAGATTCAGTTTGAGAAGACCGCAGCAGTGTACAACTGGAGTGCTGAAGATAAAGTTGCTGCACTATTCGTGGCATTGAAAGGATCTGCTGCTGAAATCCTACAGACTATTTCTGAGGGAGAGCGGAACAAATACGAAACATAGCGTAGACTACGGAACTCCCTTGGGCGTGAACAGCAAGGAGCCCCAAAAGATTTGCAAAAGTTACGTGGACGTTGGGTTTGAGATCAAGCCCAGAACAACCTGTCCGATGCAACCATCCCTTACACGAGACACACTGAACAGAGTATGACCGTCCTAAAAAGATTCTTTTCCGGCAGATGCAGCAAAACCATTTCTCAGGACCGGGATCAGGAGACGGACCCGGATTGGATTCGATACCTTCCCGGAGCAAGAGAATATGGAGCAGTCCAGCTGCAAGGAGCTGCTGGGAGGATGACAATTTGTGGGAGGGACGCAACAAATTAAATGGGATTACACTGAAATGACAGTCCTTGGTCGGGAAAAATACCGAGTCGCTCCGGTACATTGAACCGACTGCCTTGGGAAGCTTGGGTTCTGTTCCTTTCCAGGTGTTTAAGATTCAGTTTGTGAAGACCGCAGCAGTATACAACTGGAGCGCTGAAGATAAAGTTGCTGCACTATTCGTGGCATTGAAAGGATCTGCTGCTGAAATCCTACAGACTATTTCTGAGAGAGAGCGGAACAAATACGAAACATTGATGAACGCTCTAGAGAGGCGATACGGAAGCGAACACAGGAAGCAGATACACCAAATAGAGTTGCAAAACCGCTACCAAAAAGACAAGAAATGAGACATTGCAGGAGTTTGCTTTAGATATTGAAAGATTGGCTCATCTTGCGAATGTGGACGCACCCGTGGAATACCCTGAATGGGTAAAAATCCAGAGCTTCATAAATGGCATACGAGATGTGGAAACGAAGCGGGCTACATATGCGAATCCAAAACTAACATTTGCTGAAAGGGTATCGCATGCACTGACTCAGGAAACAGCCTCACTTTTGAGTAAGCCAGCGTACAAAGCTCATCGCGTGGAAGTGGAAAGGCCAGACTGGGTAGACGCAATTATTGCAACACCAACCCTAATAGTTCCAACAATGTGGGTGGTCGTAAACGCAGAGCAGAAGGAGATGAGCAAATCTCCAAGACCACTCAATCGTTAAAGTAAATCGAGTCAGCCGCAAGGGACGACAGCTGGCTCCCGCAATTGAATGCCCCATAATCTCCATCTCGCAGATTGGAAGAAGATTGAGCAATCTTACTGTTGGAGGACATGTGGATGGAAAGGAACGTTTACTGACTATAGATACGGGTGCATCTCATTCCATCATTCGAGCGGATTTAGTCAACAAAAAGATAAGACCATTGCTTGGAGTAAGATTCCGTACAGCCACGGTAGAGGACACCCAGGTAATTGGAGAAGTAGATTGTGAAGTAGCAATTGGGAACGACACGGTACTACACAATTTTATAGTGGCAGATATTTTTGATGAAATCATAATTGGAGTGGACTTCTTAATCAACCAAGGCATCAAGATCGATACGCATAGCAAGACGATGCGATATAAGAACATGGATGTGCCACTTTATTTCGGCTACGAGAGAGGCTACAGCAGTAAACGAGTGCTGGTGGAAGAGAGTCAGCAAATACCACCAAAATCCGAAGCAGTCATCTGGGCAAAGGTTGATGGAGATTGTGGGACAAACAAATTGTGGGTTGTCGAAGCAGCAAACAAATCAGCACTGAACATACTTGTAGAAAAAACCCCGTCTATGACAAAACAAGATGGAAGTATTCCGGTAAGAGTACTCAATGAGTTCAAGTCACCATTCAATTTGACCAAAGGAGCTATTTTGGAAAGATGCCAAGAGGCTGAAGTAGTTATTAACTGTGAACAGCTCCAGGAACACGTTTCATCTAGTAATACTGATCTTTCAAATGACATTACGGCATGGACGCAGGGGCTAGAGGAAGATTATCAGAGTAAGGCAAAACAACTGCTCCTAAAGTACGCGAACATATTTGATCAGGATGGTTCCAAACCAGGCCGCACCAATGTTGTGAAACATCAAATTGACACTGGAGACGCGAGGTGGATACGTCAAGCTCCTCGTAGTCTTCCACTGGCGAAACGGGAAGTTGTGAGTCAAATCATACAAGGAATGAGCGACAGCGGCGTCATCGAACCATCAGCTAGTCCATGGAGCTCACCGGTAGTACTTGTAAAGAAGAAGGATGGAAAACCGAGGTTTTGCGTGGACTACCGGAAGTTGAATGACGTTACGAAAAAGGAGACCTACCCATTGCCAAGAATTGACGACACTCTGGACTCGCTATCTGGTACGAAATGGTTTTCCACATTGGACTGCTACTGGCAAGTTGAGGTGAAGGAGGAAGATAAAGAGAAAACAGCCTTCAGTGTCGGTGATGGTCTTTGGCAATTTAGAGTGATGCCTTTTGGACTTTGTAATGCACCAGCTACTTTTGAGAGACTCATGGGCCAGGTACTGAAAGCTCTACATTGGAAAACATGCTTGGTGTAACTGGACGACATCATCGTATTGGGCAAGAACTTTGATGAACATCTTAAGAACTTGGAGGAAGTTTTCCAGAGAATAGCTGGCGCTGGTCTGAAGTTAAGTCCCAAAAAGTGTGCGCTGTTTAAAAAGGAAGTAAATTATTTGGGTCACAAGGTAACGACAGAGGACATCTGCACTGCAAACGAAAAGATAGAGGCTATAAAGGAATGGCCAAGACCACAGAACCTACATGAATTGAGAAGTTTCCTTGGGCTGTGCACATATTACCGCCGATTTGTACCAAATTTTTCCAGCGTAGCCCATAGCCTCCATGAGCTTACAAGAAAAAATAAAGCTTTTGAATGGAAGAAGGAGCAGGAAGTAGCTTTCCAAACATTGAAGGAGCGGTTGTGCACTGCCCCAATGTTAGCATATCCGATTCCAGGAGCAACATTTATTCTAGACACAGATGCGAGTGGAAATGCTATAGGAGGCGTTTTATCACAACTGGTCGATGGACAGGAGAAGGTAGTTGCATATTACAGCCGTTCGACTGGAAAACCAGAGAGGAACTACTGCGTTACGCGGAGAGAGCTGTTGGCATTGGTAGAGTGCATTAAACATTTTCACAAATACCTCTACGGCCAGCGATTCCGTGTCAGGACAGATCACGCAGCGTTAAAATGGCTTCTGCAGTTCCGTAATCCGGAAGGACAGTTGGCACGGTGGATCGAGCAACTACAAAGCTATGACTTTTCCATTGAGCATCGAAAAGGTAGTACCCATGGAAATTCCGATGCAATGTCACGAAGCCATGTAGTTTGGAATGCAAGCACTGTTCAAAAGCCGAGGCTAAAGAAGACATTAGAGATGGCCGGCTAATGACTATAACGTGTACGGATGAATGGGACAAGGAACAACTAAGAAAGTGTCAGCTAGAAGATACAGATCTGTCACGTGTTATGCAAGGGCTCGAACGAAACGAAAGACCAAGCAGAGAGGAGATGTCAGCAAAGAGTCCCATTGCGAAGTCATATTGGGCACAGTGGAACAGTTTAGAATTGATATCCGGCTGCCTTCATTGAGTATGGGAGAGTGAGGATGGTAAATGTAAGAAGAAACTGATAGTTGTTCCCAGAAAGAGGATTCCTGACGTGCTCAGCGAGCTGCATAATAGTCCAAGCGGAGGTCATCTTGGAATCACGAAGACGCTCGAGAAGATTAAACAGAGATTCTATTGGTTTGGTTGCCGTCAGTCGGTCACTGAGTGGATTGCGAACTGCGAGGTTTGCAGCAGAGCGAAAAGACCCAAAACCCGAAGTCATGGCCAGATGAAGCAATATAACTCAGGTGCGCCATTTGAAAGGATCGCTATGGATGTCGCCGGTCCATTTCCTACTAGCAACAGCGGAAACAAATATGTACTGGTAGTTATGGATTATTTCAGCAAATGGCCAGAGGTATACCCAATCCCAAATCAAGAAGCGGAAACAGTAGCAGAAGTGTTTATAAACAATTGGGTTGCAAGGTATGGTGTACAAATGGAGTTACATACTGATCAAGGCAGGAATTTCGAATCAGCTGTGTTCCAAGAAATGTGTAAATCATTGGGCATTCGAAAAACACGGACAACTGCATTGCATCCTCAATCCGATGGTATGGTAGAACGATTGAATAGAACATTGGAGGAGCACTTATGGAAAGTAGTAGACAAGTACCATAAAGAGTGGGATACCCACATACCATTATTCTTGATGACTTACCGATCAGCAGTGCATGATACAACGGGCCAAACCCCTGCATAAGTAATTTTTGCCAATGACCTTAGACTGCTAGCTGATTTGAAGTTTGGGATAGATGCCGATGCGGAGAGAATGTCAAGAAATCCACTGGTGTTTTGGAAGAAGAGCTGAGGAAATACACGATCTGATAAGGCAACGAACAAAGATTATGAGTGACAAGATGAAAGCCAGATACGATAAAGCAATTAATTCGGAAGGTTTTCAGGAAGTAGATTTGGTGCGGTTATACAACCCACAACGTAAAAAAGGTTTGTCCCCGAAATTGCAGTGTAATTGGGAAGGCCTATACAATGTTGTAAAAAGGATCAACGATGTAGTGTACCGCATACAAACCATCGGTAAACCACGAACCAAAATGAAAGTGGTCCATTTGGAAAGGCTGGCAACGTTTAGATCGAGAGATTTGTGTGATCGGGACGATCAGACTTAGGTGGAGGGCAGTGTTACGAATGTTGGCGGCACTAAGTGGTACTGCCATCTCTAGGCCGATGCTAAGCAGTGACGTGAATTCACATCAATAATTCAATCATTATGTCTACACCTACGCGTGCACGCGGCGGAGAAGCAACGCACAAGCACCTGCATATATCTTATCTGAAATGCTCCTATTGTGATTGTGGAAGTGTCGCTCACAGATACAAGCGCATTGGGTATGAGAGAAGCTATAAAAATGATACATCTGTAGTTGTAGCTGAGAAATTTATAACTAACTAGTAAGTTCTGGAATTAGAAAAGCCTAGAAATATGCAACGAGGAGGTCGGACAGAATAAAAGGGCGACAACAGTGGAGGCGAGTAATCAGTTTCATTAAGCAAACTAGTTACAAAGTATAAGGGTTATTGTGAAGTACCTACTTTAATAAAGGCCATTCTTCCATTATTCAATATTGGAGTTATTTATTCAACTGTTTAGCGATACGACCGTTAGCAGAAGATTGCAAATAAGGGGAATTGCAGTAAATTCGTTACAGTATTAAAGAGTATTTTAAAAGGGAGTGGGCCATAGTTCTATAGGTGGACGCCGTTTCGGGATATCGCCATAAAGGTGGACCAGGGGTGACTCTAGAATGTGTTTGTACTAATGTTGGCCGATCTCGTGATTTTTGAGGAACAACATATCTGTGATTGTGACCTCTCAGTCACATAGGCTTTTAACCGTGACTGTGACTGAAAAAAACAACAAATACCACGCCACCATGAATCAGTTTTATATTTTTCCCTGCGGACTGTCTTGCGAATAATAAACTCTGCGTAATTCTTTGGGACATCTACTGTTATTCAGTCGCAGCTTAAGTAAATTGCTCATTGTATTGGTTCATAGCATAGAAGCGATTTGCTCCTGTGATGAAAGTTATGTTTGAGTCTGTGATTGGAAACGGGAAATAAATGCTAGGAGCGTTCCATTGAGTTATCTGGCTCACGATCAAATCTCATTGGAACGATATGGAGCAACTTAATGAGAGCTGGTAGCACTAATATAAAACATCTGTTTTGTTGAAAATAAGAAGAAACGTACACAAAAATTGAAGATACTGATAGAATTATTTACATTTAAATAGTTTCGCACGTACACAAACTATTTATTTTCCTTACATTTTCTTCAAGTTGTTTACTCTATCCGTGTTTTTGCTTTTAAATATGGCGAAGTCTTTTACGTATACACATATGTACACATATTTATTTCAGTGCTACCATGGCCCAACTATATGACTGGCTCATCTCAACAGCTGATTTTATTTTTTTCATTTCACTGGAGTAGGGATTGTCAGAAGGAGATGGCAAAAAATGAAACCAACACATTAGCCGTGTTTTTTTATACACGTTTATACGTTTACGTTTGCGCGTGAAAAAAACGCCTATCCTCGCTTAGATAATGCTAAGGAGACCCATCTAGCGGCAGTGGTTAAATAACCAGCTACAGCCACAGGGTGTACCGAAAGGCGGAGACACAACCCTCTGATGGCCATAGGGTATAACATATAGCTAAATCAGTTGCGATGAATTGTGGACACGCATAGAATACATAGAATTAGTGTAGAGGATAAAACAAAGACACATATTTCAGTTACATCTGAGTATAATGCGTATTGAAATTTAGTAGGACAAATTTTATGCGCAGCAATTTCAGAGGTGTATTTGAAGTTTGTCGCTTAGCAGTCCATATAAAGTTTAAGCGTATAGACGTTTACGTGTAAAAAAAAACACGGCTATTGACAACATTTTCTTACCGCACACAAAAGCTGCTAAGTTTTATGTTTTCATTCCATTCCATTAGTATAATACCAACACGCTAATTTTGACAATCTGAACAAAGGTATGTTGTTGCTGTAGAGACGAGCCAACCATATAGTTGAGCCATGAGTGTTACCAATTGAAAAGTGGCTAACTGTCAAAAAATATACTACAGAAAACGAAACGAACAGAACTGCTATATGGATCAGAAATTGAACCAGAAAAATACCCGAATCACAACGTTGTTGTTGCATTTGCATGTTAATTTTCTATCCGTATCTGGTTCACGCGTCATTGGAACGTAACTGCTGTCACAGGCAATCAGTCACGAATATGCCTTGTAAGCTGTCGCTGAAATGTACTATGATATTTCAGTAGATGTGAGAAAATCACAGGCACACGGATATTTTCCAAATCTAGTTTGTGCGATATGGGTATCAAATGAAAGGTGGTAATGATTATTTTAAAAGGGAGTGGGCCTTGGTTCTATAGGTGGACGCCTTGTCGAGATATCGCCATAAAGGTGGACCAGGGGTGACTCTAGAATGTGTTTGTACGGTATGGGTATCAAATGAAAGGTGTTAATGAGTATTTTAAAAGGGAGTGGGCCTTAGCTCTATAGCTGGACGCTTTTTCGAGATATCGCCATAAAGCTGGACAAGGGTGATCCTAGAATGTGTTTGTACGATATGGGTATCAAATGAAAGGTGTTAATGATTATTTCTTTATTCTTTATTTAAAAGGGAGTGGGCTTTAGTTCTATATCTGGACGCCTTTTCGAGATATCGCCATAAAGGTGCAACAGGGGTTACTTTAGAATGTGTTTGTACGATATGGGTATCAAATGAAAGGTGTTAATGATTATTTCTTTATTCTTTATTTAAAAGGGAGTGGGCCTTAGCTCTATAGCTGGACGCCTTTTCTAGATATTGCCATAAAGGTGCACCAGGGGTGACTTAAGAAGGTGTTTGTACGATATGGGTATAAAATTAAAGGTGTTAATGAGTATTTTAAAAGGGAGTGGGCCTTAGTTCCATAGGTGGACACCTTTTCGAGATATCGCAATAAAGGGACCAGGGGTAACTTTAGAATGTGTTTGTACGATATGGGTATCAAATGAAAGGTGTTAATGATTATTTAAAAGGGAGTGGCCCTTAGTTGTATACTTGAAGGCGTTTTCGAGATATCGACCAAAATGTGGACCAGGGTGACCCAGAACATCATCTGTCGGATACCGCTAATTTATTTATAATACCACGAATAGTATTCCTGCCAAGATTCCAAGGACTTTTGATTTCGCCCTGCAGAACTCTTTCTTTTTCTTATACTTAATATGGTAGGTGTCACTCCCATTTTACAAAGTTTTTTCTAGAGTTATATTTTGCGTCAATAAAGCAATCCAATTACCATATTTCATCCCTTTTTTCATATTTGGTACAGAATTATGGCATTTTTTTTCATTTTTCGAAATTTTCGATATCGAAAAAGTGGGCGTGGTCATAGTCGGGTTTCTACCAATTTGTATACCAAGATAAAGAGAGTTCAGATAAGTACGTGAACAAAGTTTAGTAAAGATATATCGATTTTTGCTCAAGTTATCGTGTTAACGGCCGAACGGAAGGACAGACGGTCGAATGTGTATATTAATTGGGACTCAAGTCTCCACCTTCCACCATACAGAAGTAGACCTCTTCTTATTAGCTTACCCACTCTGGAAAACCGGAGAATATTACTGGGGGTATTGTTCATCCATAAGCTCATTATTGGAGAATGATTCTGCTGACCTTCTCAGCCGATTGTTTTTTGCAGTTCCTCCTAGGATTTCCAGACGCTACGTTCCTTTTTATTTACCCCTTTGTCGTCGAAACTTTGCTAAAAATAATCCTCTGCTTATCTGGTGCTCGCACTACAATGACTTGTATAGCTGTATCAGTCTTGAATGTACTTTTGCCATTATACGTAATGTAATACTCCCCTATCTAAACTAAGAGATACAAGCTAATTCAATTTTTTTTAATATGCCGGTATTATTATTTCTTCCGTAGAAAACAGGCACGATATCGCATAAGGATGGATTGGATACATCGGTCCTTCAACTAGAATCATTAAAAAGAAAAAGGTCTAACTGGGATTCAAGTCTTCATCTTCCACCATAGAGGAATATACTTCTTTTAATTAATTTGCCAGCTCTTGAAAGTCGTCGAATATTACTTGGTTTAATGTTCATTCAAAAGCTGATCATCGGACTTCTAGACACTTTGTGCCTTTCCATTTACCTCTTTGTCGACAAAACTTTGCCAGAAATAATTCTATGCGAATTTGGTGCTCACGATATAATGACCTGTAGTACACACTGCCATACTCTTGTGTTTGGCCTAATATTTTAAACGAAATAAATAAATAATTAAATGCAGTTCGTGTGTTCCCCCTACTGGGCATCCGGCTCCATTTTGAACACATCGCGTCAGCCCCCTTATGGGCACCAAGCTCCTTTCTGAGCACCTCGCGTAAGCTCACTTCTGAGCTCCTCACGATGACCCGCCACTGGGGACACTTATATAAATTCTTAAATAACATTGTTACTTTCTCTATTTTATAATTGAAATTGTAATGCGGATAATTATATATAATTTACTTAATTCTTGTCTTGTAAGTTTATGTACTTTCTTTTCTTTTAAATAAATATATTCTTAGCAGTCGACCGCTTTGTTTTTGAGTCGACTATAATTTTAAATAAATAAATAAAAAATTTATGGAGTTGAATGTTGTCATAATTTACTTATATACTGTAAAGATATTCAATTTTTTGTTAAAATTTGACTTTTCGCGTGTTCGTCAGCCAATTTTGCTAATTTTTATTTAGCACACATATAGTAATAGGAGTAAGGTTCCTTCAAATTTCATCATGATATCTTCAACGACTGCCAAATTACAGCTAGCAAAACTTTTAAATTACCTTCTTTTAAAAGTGGGCGGTGTCACGCCCATTGTCCAAAATTTTACTAATTTTCTATTTTGCGTCATAAGGTCAACCCACCTACCAAGTTTCATCGCTTTATCCGTCTTTGGTAATGAATTATCGCACTTTTTCGCTTTTTCAAAATTCTCGATATCGAAGAAGTGGGCGTGGTTGTAGTCCGATTTCATTTTAAATAGCGATCTGAGATTAGTTGTCAGGAACCTACATCCAAATTTCATCAAGATACCTCAAAATTTACTCAAGTTATCGTGTTAACGGACAGACGGACGGACGGACGGACGGACATGGCTAAATGAATTTCATTTTTCGCCCAAATCATTTTGATATATAGAAGTCTATATCTGTCTCGATTAGTTTATGCCGTTACGGATTACCGTTATGCGAACAAAATTAATATACTCTGTGAGCTCTGCTCAGCTGAGTACGAGTATAAAAAAATATATTCATGGAGTGTATTTCAAATGGTGAATTATGGCCTAATGCAGTCTAAATTGCAGTATGGTATAACTTGCTGGGGAAGTGCATATGCTACTAAAATTCGTCCTCTTTTAACGTTGCAGAAGTGTCTCATAAGTAAAATATGTAACGCTAGCCATCTAGCTCACACTATGAATCTTTTCAAAAGTCTAAATACTCTTCCTGTGAGGTATTTGTACTACTATGAAGTTTTAAAATTTTTTTATGAGGGGTGGATATTTGCGTAATCAAATATATATCACGCACAGAATAAGAAGTAAGTCCTGCAGCTCGAACTACCCTTATCCGCAACTTTTATACCATAGTATCTTGTATGATTTTTAATAAGCTTCCTAATGATATAAAAGATATCAGAAGGTTACCAGTTTTTCTAAAGAAAGTGAAATTGTGGCTTCTTGATTTAACGCATAATGATATAGAGGTTCTGTTAAGGCCTATCACATAATCTGTTTTACTTCTTAAATATCGAAAGTTGTTTTCTTACTACCTTTATTATGTTCTTAATGTTTTTTTTATAGTTTATATAAATTTAGTTTTTGATATTATTAAAAATTCTAAATACTTATGTACCAATGTTTAATACACTTACTAGCGTAATGTTGCATACCTATTGTTTTATATGATTTATGTATTGCACCCCACAATACTCAACATCTTAATGTATTTATTAAATGAAATGGCGCTATCACTGTTCTTATATTTGGACATTCAACGATATTAACTTTTATTTTATTAAATTATTTATATATGTATACTTATCTATCATTGCCAATGATGTATGAATTCATAAGATAATAAAGAATTAACAAAAAAACAAAAAAAAAACAAACAAACAAAAACAAGCTCTTCGACCCATTGGCTTTACGTTCCAGGGCATATGCGCTCCAATATTGTGCGGGAAGATACGGTTACAGATACGATTACTACGATGTGGTTTGATCATCACACGCAATTAAAACATTTATCGAATCTTAAAGTCAACCGCTGGGCCGGAGTTGCAACTATGGGCTCTTTTACAGTGTTGGACGTTTTCGCCGATAAGAATGGTCACGGCACAACCGGCATAGTTTCATCGAAGGCTAATGTGACCGCTCTGAAAACAACACCATTACCACGTCTTTAGTTGTACGCAGCACATCTGGCCACGAAATCAGTTACCGCTACCCGCATATTTCACAATTACATTGGTATGGTTGCAAGCACACCCCAACATGTGGGAAACGTTCATCGCAAACCGTGTCACATATATCCATGAAGTTATACCACCCGAGTGCTGGCTCTGGAAGAAATCCTGCCGACTGCGCATCCAGAGGTATAACTCCACCCCAACTTTTACATCATGAGCAATGGTGGTTCGAACCTGATTTCTTGCGCAATGACGAACAAAGCTGGAAGAAGCCCACGACTGGTCTGTTATGATCAAGTACTCATCCTATTCAAAAATTACGAAGAATCATCGCTCATTGCTAAGATTCATTCACAAACCAGCCCTACGGCGATTGGCACCAATAACAAAAAAACCGGAATTCCTGTCAGGAACTGCTTGTGGCAGGAAGGTGATCAATTAAGTATACTCAAAATTTCAATATATATATGTGATGGCTTTACATCAAATGGACAACATTACATTTTAATCTTTTTTAGTTTAAGTCAACCATACAATTATATGCAGCGAACGGCACTCCAATCGCCACGTTCGGCCAACGCAATCTCAGCCTCGATCTCATACGCCATCACGGTCTTCTAATCGACTTGGAAAACAACCACTTAATCGACAACTTGACGAAACTTAAAACAAAGCGCCTTCCTAAAGAGGTAAGCGCGTTTACAATCCACACCTTCGACAGCACCGGAAAGACATTGCAACTCTATCATCGCTCATCCCGAGGCCTTGCGACACAACATAGAATAGAGACAGGACAGCCAGTGTTTGCACGTGCCCGACGCCTTAAACCCAACAAACTTATGATAGCAAAATCCGAACTCGAACTTCTCATGCGCCAGGGTATTATTCGTCCATCCAGCAGCAACTATGCCAGCCCGTTGCATATCAAAAAATCAGAGGGGTCATGGCGTCCGTGCGGCGATTACCGTAGGTTGAATGCAGACAGGTACCTACCCAATCCCGTATTTGCAGGATTGTACAGCGATGTTAGAAGACAAAAAAATCTTCAGCAAAATAGTCCTGCAAAAAGCCTACCACCAGTTGCCAATACGCCCCGATGATGTCCACAAGACACCACACTATTACACTATTACGACACCATTTGGTCTCTACGAGTATTTATACCAAAGGTGCATTCACGAAGCTCTTCGAGGTGTGACATTTGATCTCTCGCTTACATCGACGACATACTCGCCGCATCACAAAACCACGAGGAACACCGACAACATCTACGAAATGTATTCACACGGTTAAGGGAGTACGGACTGGCCACAAGCTCCGCCAAATGCGAATTCGGTGAGAGGCAGATTAAGTATATTGGTCACATGATCACAGCCTCTGGTATACAAACACTGCCGGAACGAGTAGAAACTATAAGAAATTTTTAAAAACATGTGGCGGCATATCAGCTAAAAAAGTTTATCGCAATAGTAAGTTTGTACCAAAAGCGGCTGAATATCAACGAATTCTCACCGAAATGATATCAGGAAACAAGCGAAATGATAAGACCAAACTAGTGTGGACCGACGAATAAACATCAGCTTTCGAAAAGTGTAAGTACGAGCTTGCATCAGCAGCAATACTCGCACACCCACCAGCTGACGCAATGTTATTGGGTGCTGCCCTAAATAAGATGACCGCAGACGGACCACAGCCTCTTGGATACTTTTTCAAAAAACTCACTAACACCGAGAGGAAGTACAGCACATACGACCGCGAGTTATTGACCGTGTACAAGGAGGAGGCATTTCAGATATATGCTGGAAGGCCGACAATTTTATATATTGATCGACGACAAGCTACTTACGTATGCCTTCAACCAAAATAACGAGAAAGCATCACCCCGTCAACAAATACACCTGGATTTCATAAGCCAATTTTCAACGGATCTCCGTCATATAAAGGGCTCAAACAACGATATCGCAGATTTATTATGAAGGGTCCTTGCTATCAAATCACATATCAACTTCAACGAAATTGCGAAAGAACAAAAGAGCGACTGCGAAATAAAAAAATTGCGGAAAAGTAATACAACCTCCCTAAAATTAAACGTATCAAGATTGATGGTGAAGATGATCTTTGGTGCGACGGTATCACGAAAATCATACGACCGTACATACCGAAGCGTTTTCAAGTACAGATAATAAACAACGTTCATTGCATGTCGCACCACGGTACAAAAGCCACAGTTCGATTGGTTACCGAAAGCTTCGTATGGCCTGGAATACGCAAGCAAACAGCCACATCGTGCGTAATTGCATACAGTGTCAGAGATCAAAAGTACAGCGACATACAAAATCGCCCATCCAAAAGTACGACCTGCCGGATCGTCGTGTGGCTCATATCAATGTCGACATAATTGTACCGCTCCCACTAGTTAACGACCAGCGATACTGCCTAACCATGATCGATCGCTTCACGCTGTGTCCGGAAGCCGTACCGATTCCTAACATGACGGCCGATACTGTTGCACGCTGGTTCGTAACAACCTGGGTCGCTAGATTTGGTTGTCCACAGAACATAACAATCGATCAAGGACGACAGTTCGAGTCTCATCTCCTAAAAGAACTATACAAAGTGCTAGAACCAAGCACATAAGAACAACACCATATCACCCACAATCGAATGGTATGATGTTGTTGTTGTTGTTGTAGCAGTGCTTCGCCCCACCTAACAGCCGCGACCGATCACAAATTGTCATCAATATCCTCTAACGGGAGTCCGAGAAAACTCGCTGTTTCAACAGGGGTGGACCATAAGGAAAGGGGTGTTAGAGGCGTTGGTTCCACATTACAATTAAAGATATGGTTGGTGTCATGTGGGGACACATTGCAGGCGGGGCATACATTTTGTATGTCGGGGTTGATTCTGGATAGGTAAGCGCTTAACCTGTTACAGTATCCAGAACGAAGTTGAGCAAGAGTGACACGCGTTTCCCTGGGGAGTATGCGTTCCTCTTCCGCGAGTTTTGGATACTTTTCTTTCAGTACAGGATTCACCGGGCAATTCCCGGCATAAAGGTCCAACGCCTGTTTGTGGAGTTCACCAAGGACCTGCTTGTGTTTTTTCGCTTCATACGGCTGGGTACTCAGGTGCCGTATTTCCTCAAAATGCTTACGGAGATGACTCCTTAAGCCCCTAGGCGGTGCTGGCTCATCAATCAGATGTCTGTTGGGATGCTCAGGTTTCTGGGTATTCAACAGGAACTGTTTGGTCAGCATTTCATTTCTCTCCCTGATGGGGAGTATTCTCGCCTCATTATGCAGGTGGTGTTCTGGGGACATAAGAAGACAGCCCGTGGCGATTCTGAGAGCAGTATTTTGGCAGGCCTGTAGCTTCTTCCAGTGGGTAATTTTTAGGCTTGGCGA
Source organism: Eurosta solidaginis (assembly GCF_040869045.1). NCBI lineage: Eukaryota > Metazoa > Arthropoda > Insecta > Diptera > Tephritidae > Eurosta > Eurosta solidaginis. Next base: position 230,322,586 of record NC_090319.1, on the reverse strand, counting down.
CCATATGGGTGACGCGTAGCACGTAATCGGATGGCTTATTGCTTTGTATGTAGTCATGAGCGTTTCTTTATCTTTTCCCCAAGTACTGCCAGCGAGGGATTTGAGGATTTTGTTACGGCTCTGAATTCTCGGAACAATTGCGGCTGCGTGCTCACCAAAATGTAGATCCTGATCAAACGTCACACCCAAGATTTCGGGGTGTAGGACAGTCGGTAGCATAGTGCCATCGACGTGGATGTTCAAAATGGTCGACATTTGGGACGTCCATGTTGTAAATAAGGTCGCGGAAGATTTAGTCGGTGATAATGCCAGGTTTCGCGAGGCGAAAAACTGGAGAGATCAGGGAGGTTGCCGTTTATTCTATTGCAAAGCTCATCGCTCTGTTCGCCTGGGCCTGTGGCCATTATTGAAGGTAGCTTAGATATGTAGAAATTAAACAAAAGTGGGGACAGGACACCACCCTGTGGCACCCCTTGTTTAATTCTTCTTGGTTTTGATGTTTCGTTTCTAAATTGCACCGATTCCTTCCGACCACCCAGATAATTTGCGGTCCACCTTTTAAGACATGGGGGAAGGGTAGACCCTTCCAGGTCTTGCAGTAACGAGCTATGGTTGATCGTATCAAAAGCTTTTGATAGGTGTAGCGCTACGAGTACTGTTCTATGGTGGGGGTTTTGATTTAAACCGCAATTTATCTGGGTACTAATGGCATTTAGGGCGGTGGTAGTGCTATAGAGTTTTCTGAAGCCATGCTGATGACAGGCTAGTTGCAAATTTGCTTGGAAATAGGGGAGCAAAATGGCTTTAAGCGTCTTTGCCACTGGCGATAGGAGAGATATCGGACGATACCACCCACCTATGTTAGCTGGTTTCCCAGGCTTTAGTAGCGGTGTAGCATTATATGTCATACCCACTGTAATGTAGCATTATGCTTCATACCCACTGTAACACACTTGCAATAATACGCATCATGAACTCCAAATATATTTTAGTAATAATCATACCCCATTTTCAATGTACATATTTTTAGTTATTAGTATTAAGATATTTATGAATGTATAGGTTAAGTAAATTACTATATAAGACAAAGAATTTATTGAATAAACAGAGATTTAATGTTTGCACATCGAAGTCGCAACTTCTTTTAATTTCCAAACTTTTCATGGCGATCCTGCCAGTCTAGGTCAATAACTAGCACAACTGCTAAAAGATCTAGCTGGCCAGAAGAGCCTGTTTGTTTTCAAGTTTAAAGCCGCGACAATAAATAAATAAAGCAGGATTCGCCTGTAAAATCCTGCCAGTTCAACATTAAGGCAAAATTTGCTGCCCAGGAAATCCAAAAGGATTTCATTAAAATAAATCCCAACAGTATGAAGCAGAATATACTACCACAAAATTTGAGTCACCACCAGAGCGATATGTAAGACCAAGGCTCCACATCAAGCAACCGATTTGGATTTTAAAAAACGAACAAAGGCAAAATAAGATAATAATCCAGAACAAAAAGGCATACTTCATGGCAAACAGCAAACCGCAATTACGACGCATAAAACAGGGTGGAATAAACATAATATCTAACTGAAGACCAGAGATCAAATATAGCAAACCAGCAGGACCAGATGAGCAGTACGATTGGCAACAAGATTGGCAACGATTTTTACGTATGATAAGTATATAAAATTTTAGAAATAAATTGGGCGGCCTTTATGGACGCTAAACAATGAGCAAAAACAAAAGTTTTTGCTTAGGATTTTTTTTTGCACTCTTTAAGTAGGATATGAAAGAAAATTAGGTTTTTAGAAAAACAATTGTATTAAACTTTGAACAAATTTTTTCAAAAAAAAAAAATAATAAATTTTTTTTCCCACTAAAATTTAAAGTAAAATTTCTTTATGGAAAAGAAGTAGCAGAAAAATTTAAATTTCTTAAATTCAAAAAATTATCTTAAATTTTTATAAAGAATATGTTAAAGTAAGTTGGAATATTTATAATAATAAATCAACTTCAAACATTTCACCTAGCCTCTGGAGAAATCCCATAAAATATTTTAATAAAATTTAAAAATTTAAATTATTCAGTCCACTACTATTAAAATGCAAAGAAATTCCTCAGACTTTCCTCTCTATTGGTGGGACGAAAATACCCGACATACTAGGGACCTACCCAAAGAGTTAGAGAGTTTAAAGAAATTTTGGAGGACATTATAAACCCCACTACCAAGGTGGAAGAAATAATGCGTATGATGAGGAAAGTGTTCCCCAACAATTCCAAATGTTAGGTAGCACCTGAAAAAAAAAAATATACTAAAAGTTAATTTAATACAAATGAATAAGAATATTTCCAAATATATTTTTCTGGAATATTAAAATTTTTATATATAAAATATTTTTAATCAACAATATCGACAAAATAAAAAAAAAATTATAAAACAAAATATCTGACTTCTTATTAACATTAGAAAACTTTCCAATATGTCTTGGTGGATAAAAATAGCCCAAGGCATAATGATAGCAATAGCTGGCTATGAATTCGGTAAAGAAACCTCCGAAGAGGAAGTAGTTAACAACAAATTGATAAAATATGAGCAACAAGCCCAAGTAGACTCAAAACCTACAGACATTTGGTTAGGTGCATTAATATGCACGATAGTGCTATTAATCATAGCGATAGCCGCTATATTTAAAACCTATATGAAATTTAAATATAGGCAAATGAATAACGTGCAACAGCGCGTCTAATATTTTTTTTCTCTCTCTCTTCTACACAAATTTCCAAACCCAAAAGCTGAGGAAGAGCGATAAACAATTCAATTATTAACCCTCAAAATGTAGGAAATGACCTTAAAGGCAGCTTCATTAGACCTGCCCAAATTTAATGACAAATCAATAATTTGCAAACTTCAAAATAGTAATTTCCACGGAAGTTATCAAAATAACATCATTGAAGGCAGTCAAAGGAAAAGACTAATAAAACAGCCGTAGTAAAATTTCAGTCAGTTGACATATGCAAAAAAAAAAGACAAAAAAAAAAACAACCATAAATTTTACAACCAGCCAATATTAACAACAAAAATGAAGAAAAGTCACAAAGAGAACCTATATATATATATATGTGTTAAAGCGCTATATAAATTTGCAATACGACATGTCGCGCTCTTAAAATGGTAGCGTAGGAAATACAAGAAACCTGGTTGTAGATGATAAAAATTGACTTAGGACAATTAATTATCAGGCTGTACACACGTTGTACAAATGCCGCCAATCCAGGACTTGAAATTTTTAAGAAAACCACAGTTGTCCTGAGGGACAAATTGGTGAAAAATAATTGAATATTTACTCGAGTAGGCAAATTTAAAATAATAAAAGTAGGTACCCAAATTCTCTAAGATCAAACAATTGCACAAAAACAAAAAAAAAAAATTGTGAAAGTGACAAATCCCGGTATAAAAATAAAAATAAATTCTTCATAAAAGTCATGACGATTCTGTCTTGGTGGCCGCCGCAGAAATCGCATGACAAATAAGATCAAAGAAATTGCTGGAAAATATGAAATTATCGAAAATATAAAAAGAACACTCAAAGATACGAAATTTTTTTTTCCACTGCACCTTCTTTCCATTAACCAGCTAAACTACTACAACAAATAAAAATTACCTCGCTCTTCCACCAACTACAGCTACTAAATTTCCCGAACAATTAACTATACAATTTTTATTGATTCTAAGTTTAATGTAACCCTAATAAAATAATATAACAATGAAAAGGTGTTAAGAAATATATATAAGTATGAGGTGTTCAGCTATAAAAACTCGCTTTTATAGAAAGCATAATTTTAGGAAAAATAAATAGAATAGGAAATAATAATAGGAAATATCTTCTACGCTAAATATAATTGAATAGTAGTAAGAAATATTCTTACTTCATAGATTAGAAAATATTAATAGGAAAATATTTCGATAGAATATAGTTTTCATGATAGAATAAAAATGGTAAAAATAGTTTAGAAACTAATGATAGAAGCAATAAATAAGGAATTAGTAGTACATCTAAGATATCTCTTGAAAATAACCTAAAAATAAATATTCCAAATCTACTCAATAATAATTATACCTAAGCAATTAAAAACAATTTACTCAATTGTTTAATAATAATTTATATCTAAACAATTGAAAACAATTTTTTTTTTCTTCTGCTTCATATTTCTATACAAATATTAAAAATAATTCCTAAAAACAAGCAGATTTTAGATGGGTCGACACATTTAAAATTCGGCAATAAAATAATAAAATAAACAAGATAAATAAAATAAGTAAAATTTAAAAACTTCTATATCTAAAAATTTAAAATTTTGAAAAAAACGACTTGTACAAAAACAAAAAAAAAAATATATGTAAAATGTAAACATTTTTGAAAAAAAAGGGGATATGCATTAAAATATAAACAATAAAAACATCAAGGTCAGCAGATCAAAAGCAAAGCAAACAACCTCTTTCACTACAATATCAAGTAACAATAAAATATCAAAATCATTGAAAATATGACAAAGAGTCTTATACAATTGTTCACAAAACAATTATATAAAACTCTTTTCCTAAGGCGGATGGTGTAGCATTATACGTCATACCCACTGTAATGTAGCATTATGCTTCATACCCACTGTAACACACTTGCAATAATAAGCATCATGAACTACAAATATATTTTAGTAATAATCATATTACAATATTTTCCAACATAAATTATTGAACTAACCCAGACGGTTAACTAACTTCAATGGAATGCCGAATATGAAACCCTTATCCGTTCACAGCCAATAAATTGCTTAGTACATACAAACCATTATGGGAACCAACTAAAGAGTACTCGCATCGATATGCCAACAGGCGTACAAACTTACATACTTACGTGTAAGCATAGCCTTAACCAAAGTACTCACATTGATCTGCCGACGTTGCTAAATAACATATACAAAACTACATGTATAGAATCAAGCATACTAAACTACATGTATACAAAGACTGTACAATGTACATATTTTTAGTTATTAGTATTAAGATATTTATGAATGTATAGGTTAAGTAAATTACTATATAAGACAAAGAATTTATTGAATAAATAGAGATTTAATGTTTGCACATCGAAGCCGCAACTTCTTTTAATTTCCAAACTTTTCAGCGGGACCACCTTGGCCATTTTCCATTTCTCGGGTATGACAAAGGTGGAAAGAGACAGGTTGAAGACATACGCTAAATATTTGAAACCCTCTTTCCCTAGGCTTTTAAGCATCGGCATGGCTATGCCGTCTGGGCCCACTGCTTTGGATGGCTTAGCGCGACCAATGGCGTCCTCAACCTCTTTAGCGGTGATGGTGATTGGTGACGCGCTGAATTTGTGTTTATGTACGTGTCTGTTGGCCCTCCGTCTATCTTTGTCGACCGTCGAATGCATTATATATTGTCGGCAGAAAGCGCTCGCGCGTTTTTTCGCATTCTCCCTGCGGGAATGAAACGTGCCGAGGCGGATTCAATGACCTTGCGGAAGGCACGCTCCCCTTGGCGGGCATCAGTCGGGATAGGGAGGGCAACAAAGAGGTTGTCTGTAAAAGATTTATATTCGTCCCACTTTCCTTTTTTGAAGTTTATGAAAATGCGTTTTTCTGTGACGATGAAGTCGGCAGTACGCTCGAGCGAAATGAGTATAGGCAGGTGGTCGGATGCCAATGTTACCATCGGCTGCCAGTTGACGCAGTTTACGAGTTCTGCGCTCAAGATTGAGATATCTAACGAACTGTGACAGCTTCCTACCATACGTGTGGGGGGCGTCTCCGTTAATTGTGCAGAACGTCGTTTCTTCTATTTGGTCCGCCAAAATCTCACCCCTACTGTCCGCCCGCAAATTTGAATGCCATAGATCGTTATGGGCATTGAAATCGCCTAAGATAATGCGATTGTTGCCAGTGAGTTAGGCGCTGATATTAGAGCGGTATCCACTGGGGCAACAGGTGGCAGGAGGGATGTAGATGTTGATGATTTCTAGGTTTGCATCGCCTGGCCGGACAGATAGGCCTTGACGTTCTAAGACATTGTCCCTGCGGTCGATGCCAGGATCAAATATATAATATTGCACAGAGTGGTGTATGGGGAGGAGGTAGGGACTAAGAGTCTGTTTCCCTGACCTACACGATTGCTGCCGGAAGAGAGGGGGGAGAAGACGGGGGCAGGGGCTGATGCTCGGCATTGCTACCGACACTACTACGAAGATAGTAGTTATGAGTGGTAGCAGCAGTTTTAGTTGTTGGCGCCGTGGGGCGCGAGCAGCAGCGGGTACTTGTTGTGGCTTGCTGAGCAGCGGGGCTGCTGGCAGGTAGTGGGGGACGCTTAGGCGTAAAATACGGGACGCCCATGGGCGTGAACAGCAAGGAGCCACAAAAGATTTATAAAAGTTACGTGGACGTCGGGTTTTGGGATCAAGCCCAGAACAACCTGTCCGATGCAATCAGCCCTTACACGAGACACACTGAACAGAGTATGACCGTCCTAAAAAGATTCTTTTCCGGAAGATGCAGCAAAACAATTTCACAGGACCGAGGTCAGGAGACGGACCCGGATTGGATTCGGTACCTTCCCGGAGCAAGAGAATATGGAGCAGTCCCGCTGCAAGGAGCTGCTGGGAGGATGACAATTTGTAGGAGGGACGCAACAAATTAAATGGGGTTACACTGAAATGACAGTCCTTGGTCGGGAAAAATCCCGAGTCGCTCCGGTACATAGAAGCGACTGCCTTGGGAAGCGTATGATCGAGCGTTGGCATAGAACCTTTAAATCATCCGTTTTGGCTACCGGAAAAGACCAATGCCCAGATAACTTACCCCTCTTGCTTTTGTGTCTAAGAGCTGCAAACAAACAGGAATTAAAAGCTTCTCCAGCAGAACTGCTTTACGGATCGACTATCAAAATAACCGGGGAATTTATTGAGTCTTCAGACTCCGTCATACCACCGTACGAATTCCTAAAAAACTTAAGACAGGTAATGGATAAATTGCGACCGACACAATCAGAATTTCATGGATTACCTACGAGTAACATACATTCAGATTTATCAAAATGCTCACACGTTCTAGTTCGCATTGACAACATTCGTCCATCACTTACGGCCCCATACGAGGGTCCATTTGAGGTGCTACAGCGACAACAAATTTGTTTACATTATTGAACCGGGGAAAACATACCAGTATCAGCATCGATCGCTTGAAGCCTGCATACATTTGGCACGAAAATACGCCTTTGGAATCGCCAGCGCAGTCAACATTGTTTAGACCAGTGGCCTAATTAATTTCCTAACGGGTAGCCACCCTCGACTTACTTATTTTTACGTTTGTCAGCAAGCAACGGCTAACTTCCAATCGCCCTCTTGATCCAGCATTTTCTTTCGTTAAGAGAGAAAATTCGGGGTTCGGTGGCGATTTGGAAGTTGCCGTCGGCTCCGATTTAGTTCGCAAGTCAACAAGTCACCAGCTGTTCCTGTGTTTGCCGAGTCTTCATTTTTGGATATTTCAAACATAATAAAACGTAAGTTCCTATTTCCTACATTCTTGTGATATTTATACATATCGACGAAATAAAGACTGATTTTAATTATTCTACATATTTCTATGTATAAATACTAATAGCCTTGTTGTTATTTCTTTTCGCAAAACTCAATTGGTTTCATTCCCGCAAATTGTGTCCATGGTCCTTCGAAGAGGAATATTTTGAATAAGGTGCCACGATTTTCCAACTTTTTTTTCTTCGAGGGGTGGCGGGGGTCCTAAAAACCACAAAATTATCATCCGCATAGAAAACTCTTAGTTTATGAAATATAAGCTTTTTAATTTCCAAATTTAGTAAAATTTCAACTTAAGTCCTGCATTTAAATCTCGGGTCGCACATGTCGATAGCGGTATCAAAAGACGCGTATTTGCGTCAAGATTAAGAATCCGAAAGCAGAAACTATATTTTTTATCTCGTTTAGAAGTTATTCGCGGAAAACACGTCGGTACTATTGTCGCTTTTTTCGTTGTTGCAATTAAACAAACGAAAACATATGAAGGTTGTGAATAGTGTTGCCAGCTCCGCAACAATCTCTTTTTATCTTGGTAGAACATTATAAGGTGGTGGCACGTCGACATATATGCAAACAAACATACACTATCAATGCATTTTGTTTTGTAATTCTCTGAATAATTTGAAATTAATGTATTTAATTGGAACAAGTGCAGAATACATACATTTGTCAAAAAAATAAAAATAAAAAATCGGACTTTATACGAGATTTTTATGCTGATTCCAACGGTAATTCTGCGTAGAAAACCTTTCTGCATAGGCGGTCTTCGGCCGCGCTTATAAAAAATAACCCTGGGCCAAGTCCGGGTGTGTGGTATAACCGTGGCTACCGCCACGGTGATGTCCTTCTGCGTAGTACACCCTTCTGCGCAGCACCCCAAATAATATTACACTACAAATTATTAAAAGTAAAAAACATAGTTTCTGCTTTCGGATTCTGAATCTTGACGCAAATACGCGTCTTTTGATACCGCTATCGACATGTGCGACCCGAATTTTAAGTGCAGGACTTAAGTTGAAATTTTACTAAATTTGGAAATTAAAAAGCTTATATTTCATAAACTAATAGTTTCCTAGAGCTGCGGGTGATATTTTTGTGAGGACCCCCTCTACCCCTACAAATCAACAAGTTTGAAATTCGTGGCACCTTATATAAAATCCAACCCCTTCGAAGCCGTTCTACGAACCAGCAAGACGTATAAAAAACAGCTTTGATATCAAGGAAGACTTAAGCCAACAGGTGTCGAACATTCTACATACATACATATACTTACATCATCATACACCAAAACAAAAAAAAAATATAATTACGGGTGAGTTTTTCTTTTTATGGTGCTGAATAATAAATTCTGAAAAAGCATATGTATGTGATCGAGTGATTTTCGCGGAGTTTTGAAACAAAAAAATTTAATTACAATAATAATTTTTTCGTTTGTGCGCGGGTAATTTTGCATTTTTTTTTTCCAATACTTGGAAAACTCTTCGGCTCGCTCCATCATTGTATTGTCCGTCCGAACGGACATAAACAAAACAAAAAGTGATAATTACTTCTAATCTTTTTCAAAATTAATTTCTTGATAAATACGTGAACAAGTGTCTAAATTGGGAATTTCCTCCAATTTTTACCTCTAAAATTTACCGGCTTCAAGTATGTATTGTTTCTTTTTTCTCGTCGGTGGCACAAATATACAGCTAAAATTGCCCATTGGACACTGTTTATATTCCTTTTAATTAATCACAACAACACAGCACTGCACTATAAATTCAATTAAACTAATTAATTATCACATAATTTGTATGAATACGAAATCACATTTTTGTACCAAAATTTCGAGCTTTTTTATTTTTCTGCTTACTTATTTAATTGTATTATACTAATATTTCTAGATTTTGGTGAGTTATTTCGGGATTTTGGTTGGTGTTCTTAATGAAAATTATAGTTCCTTACAAATTCATCCTACTCACAAAAAGGAAAAGGGAGGTTCGAGCACCACAGTGCTATTTCGATAACAAGTTGGAAATTTTTAGCGGCAAAAGTTTACGATACCTGTAGGCTACTTAAGTGTTACGCCAATTTTAGTAATTTTGGATTATAATATGTAATTCAGCACTACTTGCATTTTTCGGATTTCGTCCAAGTCTTTAATAATCCAAAGTAAATTTTTTTCATCCAACAAATTAATATATAATGGCAAGTTTCAATCAATTGGTTGAGTCTTTGATAGATCTCGAGTCGGACTTTCGTGAAATCGAAAACCCCACTCAATCCGTCATCGAAACCCAAAGGGAGGAGGCTAAACAGCTGCGGAACAAAATAAAACGCAGCTATATTGATGTTGGAAAATGTCACTTAAAGTTTTGTTTTATTTAATCTAAGTACCCTTTGGTACAACCCTGAGTTATAAGCCAATGTTTTGCACTCATTCTTTCATCGCTATTTATTCGTTCTCTCTATTCACGTTGACATTTGTCAAAGCTCGAAACATCCATTTTATTATTGAACTTTGATCGCCAAAGAAAGGGTGCAAAACTGCGGTAAGATAATTATAGTCTTTTTTATGAAATACATTTGTACATAATTGATGAATTCTTTCAGAATAAACCAATCACACAGCTACAATAAAGTGTTGAATGTTTAACGCAAACCCTTTCGCTTAGCCTTAGTCGCAGTCGCGACATTTTTATTCGCAGTTTTCATTTAATGATTACTTCCACGGCCGTGAAGTGAGAATTCACTTATGAAAGAACCAGAAGAAAATCTTGAGAAACGACGCAGTCCTCGGCTCCACAAAGTAGAGGTGGAATCAGAAGAAATGCCGCCTGCACCGCCCACCACCAAAGCGAACGATGATACGACCGCCGTCACCGCCACCGCCACTGCCAGTTCAAACGTCCCAACCACAGCCAGTTTAGCAGTCACCTCAACTTTGGAAATGCAAAAGCAAATCGCCACTCTTCAAAAACAATTAGAGGAATCTAAGGTAAGGTTTAATGAACAAAGTCGTATTTGCCAAAGGCTGGAAAAAGCGCTGCGAAATACAGTAGATATGGCAAATACTGTACCCTTTACAGCCGCCCCAACTACAGTGCCTGCCGTTGCTACGAATTTCGCACCATCAGCCGGTGCTGCAGAACTTAACCTCACAAATTTGCAAACTACGTCCCATGTGCAGCATTTGTCAGCTGCTGCAACCTCAAATAATATCGGACCATTTACTGCAAACAGTTATGTGCACTCCGCTACGTCGCCAATCGCGAGCGGCGCTGCTACTCTGCCAGCCGAGAACGCTGGCATAATTTCATCGCTGCCGACGTACACTATGTCTGCTGCCGCTGCGCCAACATATTTAACTACAAGTCAATTGCACTCTACGCAGAGTCACTTTAGCATGCCATGTACATCGTCCTCGATATATACACCCACGCTATTTAATAATATTAATCAGTATATGCAAACGTCTATGCCACTGAATGACTTGAACAACCTCTCTCCTTTGACCAATTCCACAAGATTTCTGCGAAAATTACAAGATTTGCCCGATTTTAGTGGCGAGCCAGAAGACTGGCCAATTTTTTATGCAAATTATGTCCAGTCCACATCGGTGTATAACTACACCAATTTAGAAAACAACCAGCGGTTGCAGAAAGCTGTTAAAGGAGAAGCTCGTGAGGTAATTAAATCACCTTTAATTCACCCTGATAACGTTGCCGCTGCTATCGAGCAGCTACGCTTTCGTTTCGGTCGCCCTGAACAATTAATTCAAAGCCAGCTACGGCAAGCGAGGGATTTGCCAAATATTGCGGAGAATGCCTTGTCGAAGTTAGTGCCATTTGCTACCAAAGTGAAAAATTTAGCAACGTTTCTGCAATCAGTGAATGGCCAACAACACTTGGCAAATCCTACGCTATTGGAGGAGTTGTTATCACAGCTCCCAATGAGCAAGCGGCTGGAATGGGCAAGGACCGCCGCGTCGATACTGCCATATCCTACAATCCTACACTTTAGCGACTGGGTAAGTGAACTTGCTAATTTAATATGTACCATACAAGGTGTTGACAATAAAGAGGGTAAGCGACGTGTGGTGCTACACACATCCGAAAAACCGTCCCCAAACCCCTCGGCTATGAGTCCCCTTAAGTGCCCCCTTTGCCAAGGGCAACATAAACTCCAAGATTGTCGTCGTTTCCTTAATGCCATGGTATCTGATAGGTGGGATATAGTGAAGAAATATCGCGTCTGTTTTTCCTGCCTAAACGTGGGCCATAATACACGTAACTGTCGCCGTAAGAAATTTTGCTCTGCAGAAGGTTGCCAACGCAGACACCATAGCCTACTGCACGAAGCCATCGTGAAAGCTCCGAACTCCAGTGTCTTAAGGGAGGAAGGAGGAGAGGTACGAGGAAGCGTATTGAGCTGCGCGACCACTGACGCTTCTAAGCCGAAACTGCTATTTCGTGTTCTGCCTGTCACGTTATATGGTGAAAACAAACGCATCGACACATATGCTTTACTTGACGAGGGTTCCTCAATTACGATGCTTGATAGCAAACTTGCCAAACAGTTAGGAATACGCGGTCGGCAACATTGCCTAGATATACAATGGTTCGGGGGAAGAGCAGTGCAAGAGCCTGTAGAGGTATTTAATATTGAAATAAGCGGAGCTGGTAAAAATAAACGTCATCTTCTGCGCAACGTGTATGCAGTAGCCAATCTTGATTTACCGATGCAGAGCCTATGCCGCGATGACTTAAAGGGTGCCAACCAATTTGCTTCGTGCCTCCCCCTGCATCCATATTGCGATGCTGTACCCCAACTGCTAATTGGAATCGACCATGCGCACCTAGGCTTGCCGACTGACATTAAAAGGATCAGTGATAAAGGTCCGTACGCTTGCAATACTGAACTGGGATGGGTAGTTTTCGGACCAAGCAGCCGATCATCCCTTACAACTCAATCCTGCTTATTTGTACGCGCCCGAAACGAGGAGGAAGATATACATCGTCTAGTGTCCGACTATTTCAACATCGAGAATCTTGGTGTCCGAACTTCGACGCCTATTGAAAGCAACGATAACGTCAGAGCCAAACAGCTACTTGAAAGTACAACTAAGCGAGTGGAAGGCCGTTATCAAACGGGTCTGTTATGGAAAGCCAACAACATACAACTACCCAATAATTACATTTCCGCTTTGCACAGGTTAGAGGGCATAGAAAGAAAAATGCAACGTGATTCAGCGTTTGCAACCGCGTACAAAGATGTCATCGCAGGGTATCTAGAAAAGGGCTATGCACGAGAAATTAATCAGGAGGAAGTGGTACTTACCACACTTTGGCGTCGTGAACCCGAATAAACCGCAAAAATTACGTCTTGTTTTTGACGCTGCCTCCCAATTTGAAGGGTCGTCTTTAAACTCTAATTTATTAAAAGGGCCACAGCTGTACACGTCTCTTCCTTCCATTTTATTTAATTTTCGAACACGTGCAGTTGCTGTCTGTGGAGACATAAAAGAAATGTTTCACCAAGTGGTTATTCAACCATCTGACAGGTATGCACAACGTTTTCTTTGGCGTAATGGGAGGAGTAATACGCAGCCCAAGGAATATGAAATGCGAGTTATGATTTTCGGTGCCGTATGCTCGCCTTGCTCGGCACAATATGTCATGAGACAGAATGCCAGAGAGCATTATGAAAGTAATCCTCGCGCTGTTGAGGCTATTGTTGAGCACCATTACGTGGACGATTTCGTTGACAGTTTTGAGACGATCCAAGAAGCGATAGACGTAACAAAGATGGTAAGGAGCATTCACAGCGATGGCGGATTCGAATTACGCCGGTTCGTTTCCAATTCTGAGGAAGTGGTTAGAGAATTAGATGGCACTACGAACCCGAAACAAATCGCAGCAGATGAGAGTACGGAGAAAGTTCTTGGACTATTTTGGGAGCCAGGAAGCGATAACTTTAAGTTTAGTTTGAAATTTCATCGTATTGACCAGGCAGTAATTAAAGGTGAAAGATGCCCTACGAAAAGGGAACTCCTCAGCATTATTATGTCAACCTTTGATCCGCTTGGATTCTTAAGCCATTACACCGTTGCCGCCAAAGCCGTCATGCGAGAAGTTTGGCGTCGTGAAGTTCGTTGGGACGAGCCCATTCCCAATGACGTGAACGTATCGTGGGAGAAATGGAGGCGACAGTTTCCCAAGGTAGCGGAATTTCGTGTGCCGCGATTCTACTTCGATCGTGGTAAGCCTCAAAACTTGGAGCTCCACGTGTTTGTTGATGCAAGCGAGGAGGCATTTGCTGCAGTTGCTTACTGGAGGACAATGCAGTCGAACGGTGGTATCGAAGTGTCATTAATTGCCGGGAAAATGAAATGTGCTCCGCTAAAACCTGTAACCATTCCACGATTAGAGTTGCAAGCCGCCGTGCTTGGTGTACGCCTGCGTAAGTTAGTATTGGATAATCACCAAATTAACCCCCAGCGATGTTTGCTATGGAGCGACTCCAGAACCGTTTTGAAATGGATCGGGATTGAACACCGACGCTACAAACCATACGTGGCACACCGCGTCGCGGAGATTCTGAGTGGGAGTGAAGTTCACGAATGGCGATGGGTGCCAACCCAGGATAATGTTGCTGACGATGCGACGAGAAGTAACGGAAGCATTGATCTTTCACATAAATCTCGTTGGCTACACGGACCGAATTTCTTGCGACGTTCCGAAGAAACCTGGCCTACTGAAGATACTGATACCAGAAACGCTGTTGACGTAGATGAAGAACTTCGATCCAAATTTGTTTTGGTTGCTAGCAATAACACCTTGATTAACTATAGTCGATTTTCAAGCCTCATTAGGCTAAAGAGAACTGTGGCGTGGATGCTTCGCTTCATTAACTGTTGCCATAAACGAGAGCTGCAGTATAAAGAATATGGACTCACTGCATCAGAGATTGAAGCCGCCGAACGCATTTTATGTCTATTTGTCCAAAAGGAAGCCTTCCCTTTAGAACGCAATCGCATCGAAAATGGTCAAGATTTACTCAGCGACAGTCCAATAAGACAGCTTTCGCCATACATTGACGAGGACGGACTGTTAGGGGTGCAAGGACGTATAGATGCAGCTAGCTACTTGCCGTATAATACCAGAAGGCCGATTATACTACCGAATGGACATATTTTTACGCGACTTGTCATCCGTTATCATCACTGCCAGATGAAACACCAAAACCATGAGACAACTATAGCCAATATTCGTCAGAAATATTGGATTCCCAGAATAAGGCAGTTACTACGGAGTATAGTATACGAATGCAAAATATGTTCTATAAACAGAGTGCAACCTCGAACGCCAAAAATGGGCCTCCTACCAGAAGACCGTCTCCAGCCTCATGTAAGGCCCTTCACATATACAGGGCTCGATTATTTCGGACCAATTTGTGTCACGATCGGACGGCGAACTGAAAAACGTTGGGTTGCTCTATTTACGTGTCTCACCGTCCGAGCGATCCACTTAGAAATATCCCATGATTTGTCGACGGACTCGTGCATAATTGCAATGCGCAACTTCATGAACAGGAGAGGGGTTCCAGCGCGTCTTTGATCCGACAATGGTAAAAACTTTATAGGCGCTAACGAAGAGGCTAAACGTTTCTCTGAAGTGTTCGACACGGAGCGCGTTCAAAGCGAATTGTCAACTAAAGGTGTTGAGTGGTTCTTCAACTGCCCCGCCAATCCATCCGAAGGTGGAGCCTGGGAAAGGATGGTGCAAAGCGTAAAAAGGGTCCTTCGACATACGTTGAAAGAAGTAGCACCAAGGGAACACGTTTTACAAAGCCTATTGATAGAAGCAGAGAGTATAATAAACTCGCGCCCTTTGACGCACTTGCCCGTCTCCGCCAACGAAGAAGAGCCACTCACACCTAACCATTTCCTGATTGGCCAAGGAAATGCTCCTAACTCTCCAGCGCTCAATGCTCCTGATATTAATGTACATAGCCTACGCAAGCAGTGGCGAGTAGCACGCAGTCTAAGGGACGCTTTCTGGAAACGATGGATACTGGAGTATCTGCCAACTTTAACGCGAAGAGTCAAATGGTGCCAACGAACGGCTCCCCTTAGGGAAGGGGATGCAGTATATATTTGTGACCCAAACATGCCAAGAAATCAGTGGCGACGCGGAATTGTTGACCGTTTGTACACTGGCAAGGATGGTGTGGCCCGGCGTGCTGACGTGCGAACAATAGGCGGACTTTTGCAGCGCGCGGTATCTAAACTGGCGGTTTTGGATGTGGAAAGTAGTGAAGCTGATCGCTCCACGGGGGTGGGGGTGTTGGAAAATGTCACTTAAAGTTTTGTTTTATTTAATCTAAGTACCCTTTGGTACAACCCTGAGTTATAAGCCAATGTTTTGCACTCATTCTTTCATCGCTATTTATTCGTTCTCTCTATTCACGTTGACATTTGTCAAAGCTCGAAACATCCATTTTATTATTGAACTTTGATCGCCAAAGAAAGGGTGCAAAACTGCGGTAAGATAATTATAGTATTTTTTATGAAATACATTTGTACATAATTGATGAATTCTTTCAGAATAAACCAATCACACAGCTACAATAAAGTGTTGAATGTTTAACGCAAACCCTTTCGCTTAGCCTTAGTCGCAGTCGCGACAATTGAGTTTCAGGGGTCAGATGCTGCAGCATCTTCCAAAGATGATAGTGCAGCGAGGAAAAAGTATAAGTTAGCATACACGACTTATATGAAGTGCATAGAGTTGATAAGTGACCTAGCTTCAAAGCAAAAAGATAAAGCCTCTGAAAAATCAAGCGACGATCAGTTAGGGAATGCGATATTAGGCTTCCGCCTTGTGAGACCAAGTTTTAAGGGAGATTATATGTCATGGCCAACATTCCGTGACTTATTCACGGCCATTTACATAAAGAATCAAGGGCTCGCCTCAGTAGAAAAATTATGCCATTTAATAAATAAAATAAATAAATAAACATTTTTAAGTTAAACGGTTTTATTGAAAACAATACTTACATGAAGTAATAATAAACCTAAAAGCTAGAACATAATTAGGTAGGTCCTAGGTACTAGTCATCACACTCCTTATCAATCTAGGGCGTTGATCAGACAATTAAATAAAAGCGTTGGGCGCGTGAAATTTTTAAAAATTAGAGGCGTAACATAACCTGATTAAGGTTCAGTTGAACTTATATATGACTATCAATAGAAATTTGACGCGTCCAACGCTTTTTTTTAATTGTCTGATCAACGCCCTAGATTAATGAGGAGTGTGATGACTAGTACCTAGGACCTACCTAATTATTTTCTAGCTTTTAGTATTATTATTACTTCATGTAAGTATTGTTTTCAGTAAAACCGTTTAACTTAAATTTTTTTTTATTATTTTATTTTCAAGTTTTTAGCCTTTGTTTAATTGCCTATTATTTACAATTCTATTTAGTTCATTTAGTGACTCATTATTACAAGGACTCTTTCCTGACAATTTGTTACAATCTAAGTCCTCAATACATAATCCTTCCAAAGACTTTACTCAACTCTGCGCCACGTATGCTTGTCCCTCCTCCAACTCCAAAATATTTTGATGTCACTCGATCTTTGCGCCACCTAGCGGCGATTTTTTTATAGGTCGTTTTCTATTCTTGTGTGTATTATGTTTTCCAAATATGACCCTAATCGGATCACAAATACGATTTTTGTGAATATCTCGATCCTTGCGCCATCTAGCGGCGATTCCTTTTCTTAGGTCGCTTTCTATTCTTGTATGTATTATGTGTTCCAAGTATGAGCCAAATCGGACCACAAATACGATTTTTGTGAATATCTTGATCATTGCGCCACCTAGCGGCGATTTTTTTCTTATTATTGCATTGTCATCGGATTCTGAACTATATTCCAAGTTTCAAGCTTGTAGCTTATGGGGAACTTACTTAAGTAGCAATCAGGCCAACAGTGACTCTCCGAGTCAAGTCCAATCGTGTTTTTTGAACACACATAAAGGGATCCTACTGGGAACAGTTCAAATCCACCTGCGATATAGTGATACCGTATACTCGACCCGAGCCTTAATGGACTCCGGCTCCGAGTGTTCATTTATTACGGAACGGCTTCGCCGACGTATCGGGCTTCCAACTAAAAAAGTGAACGCTACAGTGTCAGGTATCAACAATACGGTGTCTGCTCATTCCATCCTAGCTTGCCCTATCCATATAGGCTCACCCCTTGACACAAGCACTACGGCTTTAGTGTTACCTCAATTGAAAGGCAATCTGCTAACCGTCGATATTGACCCGGCTATCCAACGAAACTTCCCGGGAATTAAACTAGCAGACAGCAGATTCTTTGCGAACGAACAAGTTGACCTTGTGCTTGGAGGTGTTGGAGGGGATTCGAAAGGACTTTACGAGTAATCTTCTCGCCCAGGAAACGGTATTCGGATGGATACTTACGGGACGGACCAACGCAAACAAAGAGGCGACATCCTGTGTCTCTTTTTACAACGAGATCTCTTTGGATCAACAACTGGCAGCATTTTGGGAATTGGAAGATATCCCAAGGAACGCGATCCGTATGACCGACGAGGAATACTGCGAGGAGATTTATAAAGCAACTACGACGCGAACGGATACGGGGAGATATACGGTCTCTCTACCCTTTCGACAGAATTTCCCAGCAGATATTTCTTTAGGGTGTTCACGTAAAGCTGAGTTCTCGCAATATTTTCGTTGTGAAGGTAGGCTAGCCAAAAGCCCCTCTTTACGAGAGGAGTATACGAGAGTCCTTAAAGAATATGATCAGTTGGGTCATATGTCTGAAATCCGACCAAGCCTGTCCGAAAATCCGTCCGAGTCCTACTACATACCCCATCATGCGGTAAGCAAGCGAGAAAGCACTTCTACGAAGGTGAGAGTTGTGTTTAATGCTTCGTGTCCCTCAGACAATAGTGTGAGTTTGAACGACACTCTGCTTCCCGGTCCCATCCTTTAAAACGATCTTACGATCTTGATTCTTGTGTTTGGCAGCGACATCGAGAAGATGTATTCCTGTTTCCCACTTGCTTAGCCAAGATTTTTTGGATTTCGAAAATGCAAGCAGCGTTAAGGCCCTTGGCATCCGGTGGAATGCCTGTTCAGACCAGTTCTATTTCACCGCTTCAGACGTCGATCAATGCCAAGAAGTGACAAAACGCAAGATTCTGTCGGCCACCGCGAAACTATTCGATCCTCTCGGATGGCTGGCTCCAATAATTATAGTAGCGAAAATGTTGATGCAAAATGTCTGGTTAGAGGGAACAGGTTGGGATGAACAAGTGTCTTCGACCACATTTGAGTGTTGGCATAAATTCTCCACGGAGTATTCTGCAATTGACAACATCCGTATCCCACGATGGGTTCAGTTCTGTCCATCCTACAAAATGGAAATCCATGGGCTTTGTGACGTCTCGGAAAAGGCCTACGCGGCAGCCATATATGCGGGTGGAAGAAGGCGAGGAGGTCCACATAAATCTGCTGTTAGCAAAGACTCGAGTAGCTCCAGTAAAAACGATATCTCTTCCGCGCTTGGAATTGTGTGGAGCAGTACTCTTGGCCGAAATGATGGAATCAGTCGTCACTAACTTCGATCTTCGATCCTTGCAGGTTTATCTCTGGACTGACTCCACTATCGTGCTCGCTTGGTTGAGAAAACCACCATGCTCCTGGCCAACCTTCGTTTCCCACAGGGTTACCAAAATTATCGACAAGGTGGGGCAGCATCACTGGTATCACGTGGACTCATCCTCGAATCCAGCCGATTTAGTCAGCCGTGGAGTAACAGCCCCGGATTTAATTGACAATTCTTTGTGGTGACAGGGCCCTTCTTGGCTGCAAGAAGGTAAGTCAGAATGGCCAAAACAAGAGTCGGTCTTCCAAACCGACGAAGAGGGAAAGCGCGTGCTCTCCCATGCAACGAAAGTCGTTGAAGTGTCGGATATACTCCAACGCTTCTCTTCGCTTCCAAGGGCTTTACGAGTTCTATGGTACGTCTTTCGTTTCATCCAAAGGACCCACCCCATTCAGAAATCAATGTTTCACTCCATTCAGAAATCAATGTTTCAAATAGCTTCTGTATCAATCTCTCCGGAGGAATAAACCCAGCAAATAATTGCCCTCTGCCAGCAACATTTTTCAGCGGAGGCTTCGAAGTTAAACCTGGACTTGCGATAAGCGTTAAAAGCGAAATTCTAACCTTAAACCCATTTATCGACTCAAGCGGATTTCTAAGAATCGGATGTCGTCTCGGAGCATCGCGAGACCTCAGTTACAAAGAAAAGCACCCAATCTTTCCGCCGTATAACTGTCATTATACACGCTTGTTAGTGAAGTTTATCCAGGAAATATCACTTCATGGAGAACATCAGTTAATATTTCGACTTATTCGTGCACAATATTGGATCCCTCGGATCAAGGTTATGATCAAGTCAGTCATTCATAATTGCAAGGTATGCACTATATACAAAAAGCAAACGCAATCTCAAATCATGGCGTCCCTACCTTCAGAACGCACGACTTTCTCTAGGGCCTTTACAAACACCGGCATTGATTTCGCAGGACCTTTCGAGATAAAAAAATATAGAGGTAGAGCTTGTGTTATTACAAAGGGGTACGTATGCCTTTTCGTCTGCTTCGCTAAGAAACTATAAATGACCTTAGGACTGCCACCTTTCTAGCAGCCTTTTCTAGATTTATTTCGCATAGGGGATGTCTTAAAACATATATTCAGACAACGGAACTAATTTCGTTGGAGCCTCAAGAGCTTTTAAGGCTGAATTTAAGGCTTCTCTATCTGATTCTCGTACTGCACTTCTTTCGAAGTACTTCTATCAAGAGCTTTCTTGGCATTTGATACCCGTATCAGCTCCTCGCATGGAGGGCTTATGGGAGGCTGGCGTGAAGAGCTTTAAAACCCGTTTTCGAAAAGTAGCATCTGGACTGAAGTATACGTTTGAGGAGTTTTCGACACTTTTGTGTATAATTGAGGCTTGTCTCAACTCAAGACCCCTTAGTCCCGCTTCAAATTACTCATCGAGCTTAGAACCATTGACTCCTGGACACATTCTTATAGGCGCTCCTCTGTTATCTCCCCCGGAGATTGAGGTTAGCGAGAATACAGCATCAGTGATCAACCGATGGCAAAAGATGAAAGCATTGCATCATTCAATCTGTCAACGATGAAAGAACGAATACCTTACGGAGCTGCAGAAGAGGACTAAGTGGAAGCGCCAGCAGCCGGACATGAAAGCGGATGATCTCGTCGTGATCCGTGAAGACAATGTGCTTCCAAATGAATGGCGACTTGGCCGAGTCGTCGATATACACCGCGGTTCGGACAATCGCGTCCGAGTAGTGAAAGTACGGACCGAGAAAGGCCTAGTCACCAGACCAATCGTGAAACTGGTCCGACCCAACGAATCTGGAAATTAGTTTACAAAATCCTTCGCCTCCATGCTCATCACCCACCCGTCGCCTCTACTTTCAAATTCATTTTTTATATCAATTAAAACGCCCACTTTTCATTGCAGAATGTATCGCTTTGTCGCAGCACGCAACAGGTCGGAGCAAGGATCGCATTCCTTCCCGATTCCATGCCGTCTATGCAACAGCCACCATGGTATAAGGCTATGCCCGCAATATCGTGCTAAGTCTCCGAAAAGGTTGCGGGTGGTAATCCACAAGTACTGTCCCCAACTGTTTGTCGCCGTTCCATCGCATGGAAACGTGTTCGAGCACGGCACGTTGTTATTATTGTGGTGAGAAACACCACACCACCCTACATATCGAGGCCGTGGCAAACGAGCTACAGACGACAACGCTGCAGTCTCGCTGCCTCAACGTAGATGACGATTATGACAACACTTTGTCAATTCACTTCACTGAGGAGACAAAATCGTGGGCTCAACAGGTTGAGGAAGAGGAATTGGAGCAAAGTGAGGCAGTTGGCGTTCTTCCAATAGAAGACAGTGGCGCGGCATTAAATACTTTCCGCTCGCTGCTCCCACACGAAAGGCGATTGCGCGACTTGACATCAAATACTTGCCATTCGCCGATACCACGAAGCCTTACAGGTAGAAACTGTCGTACACCAGTCCATCACCGTTTGGGAAGCTCGATACCTCGTCCTGCTCCGCAGAAAAATTTGCGACAAGGCGGCTCGGCATCAAATACTTTCCGACCGTCCAAACGTCGCAATCGTCACAGAGCACCTAACACCAGCACTCCGTATGCGCGGAAAGAGGCTACGCCCACCAACGAGAGCAAATCGCTTACCATCCAACGCGCAACACCGAAAGGATGTCGAGCAGGGAGAGTAGCCTCAATTGCATCTGCACCAATTTGGCCAACCTCGAGCCGATAGCACCTACCGCCATTGCCAAAATTGAGTTCGGTGGCCGACTTCACCTTGTGCGGGCACTTATTGACCCGTGTTCTCCGAATACGACCGTCGACAAAGAGCTAGCAAGAGAAATTCAACTGGATCGTGCAGGGGGTGACCACAGTAAGAGTCGGTACATAACCTTTAGTGGAAAA
Organism: Eurosta solidaginis; assembly: GCF_040869045.1. Classification (NCBI taxonomy): domain Eukaryota; kingdom Metazoa; phylum Arthropoda; class Insecta; order Diptera; family Tephritidae; genus Eurosta; species Eurosta solidaginis. Next base: position 230,300,393 of record NC_090319.1, on the reverse strand, counting down.
CATGGTGTAACTGAGCGGATCTAGAAACTGGCGACGGTAGTTGAGGGGTACGCAAAAATAAGTCCACGAACACATCTGGACCCAAAGATTGATACGCCATTGCAGTTCATGCGATTAGCAGATCCGAAGTTTTATGTTTCGTGGCCTATTCGACTCGTAATCGGCGCAGACGTATACGCCAAAATCATGGTGAGCGGTACACCAACGTCATCAATAGAAAGCCTGCTATTAGAACCGACCATATTCGGTTTGGTCATTTCCGGTGCCACGTCAGGCTAGCAGCAGCAACATCTTTCATTTTTTGTCATTTTAAATTTCGAATACTTATGTAAATATGTACAAATTTTAGTTGACTAGTTTCGTAAGTCAAGTTTGCTGTTTTCAAATTTTCAAATTGTTAAATTTTAATTTATGCAAATGTGCATTTCATAACTTTTTATTGTAGATTTGTCATTTTTTTTTTTTAATTTAATGTTCATTGCATCATTTCAAATCAAACGTTGAACCGGCTGGTGTTGGCATTTCTAATATTGCTCGTGGCAAGGGGGCCGGCATGTTTAGGCCAGTGGCCTAATTAATTTCCTACCGGGTGGCCACCTTCGACTTACCTATTTTTACGTTTGTCAGCAAGCAACGGCTAAATTCCAATCGTCCTCTTGATCCAGCATTTTCTTTCGTTAAGGGAGAAAATTCGGGGTTCGGTGGCGATTTGGAAGTTGCCGTCGGCTCTGATTTAGTTCGCAAGTCAACAAGTCACCAGCTGTTCCTGCGTTTGCAGAGTTTTCAATTTTAGATATTTCAAACATAATAAAACGTAAGTTCCTATTTCCTACATTCTTGTGATATTTATACATATAGACGAAATATAGACTGATTTTAATTATTATACATATTTCTATGTATAAATACTAATAATCTTGTTTTTATTTCTTTTCGCAAAACACAATTGGTTTCATTCCCGCCAATTGTATCCAAACATAAAACTGCCACCCACAACCAGAACACAACAAACAATACCACCAGCAAACTCTAGACCAAAACTCAATACGCAAAAACCGGTACGTTTTCTCTAAACGACAACATTACAATTTGATTTTTCTGAGTTCAAGTTTAGCTCTTCTTTGGCCAATGTAAGAATAAACTCTTCTGTTTGTATTTTATTTTAAACACCGTTACATGAATAAACGACGATGAGAGTGTTTTGTAGTTATCTATTCACCTTGCACATAGAGCGAGTTATAGCTTCAATAACATACTCGCATAGCGGCAAAAAACACTTCTCGTCCGATCATACAGTAGAAAACACGCGTTATACTACACACATACTCTACATATATAACGAAATGCAATTCGTTTGGAATTCTTCGTGTTGGCGGTAGGTTCAAATCAGCAGACATCGCGTTGATGCGAGGCTCCCTATTATATCGCCAAAAAACTCGCCACTGTCGTGGTTGATTGTTTTCGATATCTTATACTATACTGCCGTAGACTTCGGTGAGTCCTTAGTGTTGAAATTTACGCATTATGGGTGAGGAGCAAAATCGGTATCTTCATTTGTCTGCATGTGTACAGGCGCGATGCGTTTCCAATTCGTTGCAGATCTTTCAAGTTCATCATTCCTGAATGTCTTCAAAAGATTAATCATCAGAAGAGGCACGCTCATTTTTTCAGGTGCAAGACGAATTTCGTTGGGGCATAAAGAGAACTTACGAAAGATCCAGAGTACATGCAATATTCCTAGCCTCAGTCGTTTTTTCGATATTCAGCTCTTGTTTTTGTTGTTGTAGCAGTGCTTCGCCCTATCCAATAGGTGCGACCAATCACCTATCATAATCAATGTCCTCTAACGTGAGTCCAAGGAAACTTGCTGCTTCAACAGGCGTGAACCATAATGAGAGGGGTGTTAGAGGCGTTGGTTCCACATTACAATTAAAGAGATGGTTGGTGTCATGTGGGGACACATTGCAAGCGGCGCATACATTTTGTATGTCGGGGTTGATTCTGGATAGGTAAGAGTTTAGCCTGTTACAGTATCCAGAAAGAAGTTGAGCTAGAGTGACTCGCGTTTCCCTGGGGAGTATGCGTTCCTCTTCCGCAAGTTTTGTTCTTTGAGTACTGGATTAACCGAGCAATTCCTGGCATAAAGGTCCGACGCCTGTTTGTGGAGTTCACTGAGGACCTGCTTGGGTTTTTTTGCTTCATACGGCTGTGGTCTCAGGTTCCGTACTTCTTCATAATGCTAACGGAGATGACCCCTTAAGCCCCTGGGCGGTGTAGCTTTATAAATCAGATGTCTGTTGGGATGCCCAAGCTTTTAGCATTTCATTTCTCTCCTTAATGAGAAGTACTTTCGGTGTAGGTGGTGTTCTGCGGTAGGTGGTGTTCTGCGGATATAAGAAGACAGCCTGTAGCGGTTCTAAGGGCAGTATTTTGACTGGCTTGTATTTTCTTCCAGTGAGTAACCTTGAGGATTGGCGGTCATAATGGGGACGCGTAGCATGAAATCGGCCGGCGAATTCCTTTGTAAGTGGTAATGAGCGTTTCTTTATTTTTTTATTACGGCTCTGGACTTTCGGTACAATTGCGGTTGCATGCTTTCCTAAATGTAGAAATGTAGAAGATTTTGGGATGTAAGACAGTCGGTAGCGTGGTTCCATCGACGTGGATGTTCAATATGGTCGACATTTGGCGCGTCTATGTTGTGAATAGGGTCACCGATCATTTGGTTGACAATGTCAGGTTTCGCGTGGCGAAGAAACTGGAGAGATCAGGGAGATAGCTGTTTAATTTGTTACAAAGCTCATCGATCTGTCGGACAGGGCCTGTGATCATTATTGTACAGTCATAGACGTAGGAAATGATAGTGACTCCTTCTGGTGGTGAAGGTAGCTTTGATATGTAGAGGTTACGTTCCTGAGTTGCACCGATGCTTGCCGACCAGACAGACAATTTGCGGTGCACCTTTTGAGACTTGGTGGAAGGGGAGACCCTTCCAGTGTTGCAGTAAAGTGCCGTGGCTGACCGTATCAAAAGCTGTTGACAGGTCTAACGCAACGAGTACTATCCTACGGTGGGGGTTTTGATTTAATCTGCGATGTATCTGTGTGCTAATGGCATTTAGCGCAGTGGTAGTGCTATGTAAGTTTCGGAAGTCATGCTGATAATTGGCAAGATGCAAATTTGCATTAAAATGGGGAAGCAATATGGCATCAGGTGTCTTGGATACTGGTAATAGGAGAGATATCGGACGATAAGAATCTCCTATGTTAGCTGGTTTCCCAGGCGTTAATAGCGGAACCACCCTGGTCATTTTCCATTTTTCGGGTGTGACGAAGGTGGATAGGGACAAGTTAGAGACATGCGCTAGATAATTAAATCCTTCTTTGCCTAGGTTTTTAAGCAACGGTATGGCTATGCCGTCTGGGCCTACTGCTTTAGATGGTTTAGCATGAACGATGGCATCTTCAACCTATTTGGCGGTGATGTAATGGGGACGCGCTGTATTCATGGTTGTGTGCGCGTCTGTTGGCCCGCCGTCTGACTTTGTCAATCGTAGAATGCATTACATATTGTCGACAAAAAGCGCTCGCGCATTTTTTCTCGTCCGCCAGCACTTGATCGCCAAAGGCGACGGAGAATTTGTCATCGTGCTTAGTCGGACTCGATAGGGACTTTACGGTGGACCAAAGTTTACCAACACCAGCAGAGAGGTTACAATCGCTTAGGTGATCCTCCCATTTCGCCCCCCTTATTTGGGGGTCGCCGGGTTCGTGCTGTCTTATAAGGTCACGTTCTTTCGCTAAATTTGCCGACTCCGCCGGAAAATGTGGCCGGATTTCCGGAGTTCTTCCGGCGGAAATAAAACGAACCGAGGCGGATTCGATGACCTTGCGGAAAGCACGTCTCCCTTGGTGGGCATTAGTCGGGATAGGTAAGGCAGCAAAGCGATTGTCAGTATAATATTTGTAATCATCCCACTTTCCTTTGTTAAAGTTGATGAAAGTGCGGTTCTTAGTGGTGTACGAAACTTCTCCACTACTGATATTGTCATCCTGGTAAGGATGGACGAGTGCGCATCGTTACTATAAAAACATTAAACGGAGAACTCACTTGCCCAATATCGGAACTATGCCTTCTATCAACAAAAATTGTCCAAAGAAAACTAATTTGCAGTAATTTAGGTTATTTACGATGAAGTTTCTTTTTAAACTTTGCACTTTAATTTTTTATAATTCAAACTGACCACCTACCTACCAATGAATAATTAAATGACATATATGTATGAATTCTTTTTGCAATCATCTCGCTGTCAAGTGCAATGCCGCACATAAGTAGTTTTTTGATTAACTAACCACGTTTTTATAGTTTCAACCGCGTTTTTAATTGAAGTACACAATAAAGTAAACAAAATATGTAGGATCTGAACTCCTAGCTAACTACAAGCATTTTGATTTGGGCATTTTGCAAGTAAAAATCAGAGACGTAATTATTATAATAAATATTTGTAAAAATCCAAAATAATTATTTGATGTCAATTATTTTTTAATAAATTTTTTTTTTATATTTAAATTAAATTATTCTTTGCAATAGGAACAAAAAAATTGTTTATAATAATTATGGGTGACGGAAATTTGTATGAATCATAAACAACTATTTTTGTTAGACTTTTAAAAATAATATTATATACAATATACATATTACTAGCAGAATCGTCAGACGTTGTTTTGCCCAAAATTTGGTCTATCTGCATACATTTTAATAAGCTTTTTCCGTCTAACTCTGCCCCCCCCCCCCCCCCCTCTTCACTTTTTCTTAATCCTTTTATTCTTTCCTCCCTCCGTCTTTTTCGCTTCATCTATCTCTATCTTCGTCTCACTCTATCTCTTTCTCAGTCTCCTTCCCTCTTTTCTCTTCTCTCAAGTTTTTCCCATTCTTCTTCATCCCTTATTGCCAGTCCCAGAGGGTGGTATGTATTTTGTTCCAGTCCCATTCCGAGTCCCAGTTTCAGTTCCAGTCCTAGTCCTAATCCCAGTCCCAGCCCGTCTCTGGTCTGCTTCCCGGAAAAAAGCATCGTAAATACTAATATAGGCAAATTTATATACCAAATTTCAGGCAAATTGAATAGGACGTACGTAAATAGGTATGTGGGCATTATTAATGCATGTCTTTATTTCGGCTTCGCACGCATGTTTATCAGTTTTGCCAGGTTGATGCGGCTAAATCGAAATGAAAATTATTTTAAAGCTCTCAGCAACAGCTTTCATTTGATATCCATGTTATACACACATTCTAGGGGTATCCAGGTCCATGTTTTGGCCTATGTCTAGAGACCATAGTCACCCAGTGGTATAAAAAATACTCTGTACTAAAGCACACATCAACAGCTTCCATTTGATACCCATAATGTAAAAACACATCCTGGTGTTACCTTGGTCCACGTTTTGGCCTATATCTCGAGACCCTAGTCCACAGAAGATTGATAAAAGTTACGAACATGTCGGGTTTGGGGGTTTAGCACATCCTGGGTTTAGAACATCCTGCTTGTGTCAATTTCCGCCCATTATGTGATATTTCAACTGCTGCAAGCGACTTCCACCTTATTGTAGGCGAACCATTGAGGGTGGTTCCACAACCTGACCGTCAAGGCTTTTCCGGAACCCTGTATAAAGGGTGGCAGTTGGTCTCTGATTTATGACAACACTTTCAGTGAAACTTTGAGAAAGGGACGTGGTCTTTGTTTGCAACGAAACTTCTCCACTACTGATATTGTCATCCTGATAAGGATGGACGAGTGCGCATCGTTACGATAAAAACATTAAACGGAGAACTCACTCGACCAATATCGGAACTATGCCTTCTATCAACAAAAAATGTCCAAAGAAAACTAATTTGCAGTAATTTAGGTTATTTACGTTGAAGTTTCTTTTTAAACTTTGCACTTTAATTTTTTTATAATTCAAACTGAACATATGTGCAGTCTGCACAAGTTACAATTTTTCTTTCCACCTACCAATGAATAATTAAATGACATATATGTACGAATTCTTTTTGCAATCATCTCGCTGTAAAGTGCAATGCCGCACATAAGTAGTTTTTTGATTAACTAACCGCGTTTTTATAGTTTCAACCGCGTTTTTAGTTGAAGTACACAATAAAGTAAACAATATTTTGTTTAGGATCTGAACTCTTAGCTAACTACAAGCATTTTGATTTGGACATATTGCAAGGAAAAATCAGAGACGTAATTATTATAATAAATATTTGTAAAAATCCAAAATAATTATTTCATGTCAATTATTTTTTAATTAATTTTTTTTATATTTAAATTAAATTATTCTTTGAAATAGGAACAAAAAATTTGTTTATAATAATTACGGGTGACGGAAAATTGTATGAATCATAAACAACTATTTTTGGTAGACTTTTAAAAATAGCTTATTATTATATACAATATAAGCAAAGCAACAGCTTTCATTTGATATCCATGTTACACACACATTCTAGAGGTATCCGGGTCCATGTTTTGGCCTATATATCGAGACCCTAGTCACCCACCGTTATAAAAAATAATCTGTACTAAAGCACACATCAACAGCTTCAATTTGATACACATAATTTAAAAACACATCCTGGTGTTACCCTGGTCCACGTTTTGACCCATATCTCGAGACCCTGGTCACCAATAGGTATGAAAACTACCCAGTACTAGAGCACTCATCAACAGCTTCAATTTGCTACCCATAATGTAAAAACACATCCTAGTGTTACCCTGATCCACGTTTTGGCCTATATCTCGAGACCCTAGTCACAAATAGGTACGGAAATAACCCTGGACTAAAGCACTCATTAACAGCTTTCATTTGTTATTCATATTCTATAAACACATTCTAGGGGTACCCGCATCCACGTTTTCGCCTATATCTCGAGACCCTAGTCACCCACGGGCACGAAAAATACCCTGTATCAAAGTACTCATAAATAGCTTCCATTTGATACCCTTATTGTACAAACATATCCCAGGTCCAAGTTTTGATCTCAAGACCCTAGCCAGAACGGTATAAAAAGTATTCTATGTCTGTCTCCTGGTTCTAAGCTACTCCTCCACCAATTTTCAGCCAAATCTGTTCATCCGTTCTTGAATTATAAATAGTGTAACTAACACCACTATCTTTTATATGTATATTTGTGACCCGGTCTATGAAAAGGTAGCTTATGACTCAAAAAAAAAGAAGAGCACAAACGTCCTGAAGAAATGCATGGTTTATCTTTAACAGCTGTTTCTCCCAATTTCTTTTTTGAGTCATAAGCCACCTTTTCATAGACCGGGTCACACATATACATCACATTAGAAGCTTCAAAATAACAGCATTTCTCCACTATTTAATGTATGTTATTATACATATAAACTTTCCTCTTCAATCACTCTATCTATTAAAAAAAAGCGCATCAAAATTAAAGGTTTAAGTTTTAAAAAGGAGCATAGGGACAGAAAAAGCGACTTTGTTTTATACTATGTAGTGATGATAGTGATACATGCAAAAATACCAAAAAATAAAACTTTTGTTTAAGAATTGTAAGGAAATGTTCAATATTTTTAACGAAAGAGTATTTTTCGAGAGGTGTTTGAATGCATTCTTAACCATTTATGTTGCATTAACTTGGCAACATGCATAAATATGTAATCGGTTTGCTTACTTCATTCGCTTATTAGCAAGCAACAAGACAAGATCGTTTGTTTTTATATTTCTAATGCGCACGATGGGAAGCAAAAGGTTTATACAATTAAATACATTGTATTTGCGCAAAAGGGTTGGTCAACATTAAATATTTTTCGCTTGTGCGAATTGAAAAAATTAACAAACGATCTTTGCTTGTTGCTTGCTAATAACATTCGTCAACATTGCGAGCGACGCAAACAATCGATGTTGCTGCGCCAAATGCTCAGTGACTACTAAACTAAAGAGAATAAGAATACGTGTGAATTGAGTGTGCACAATTGTGCCACTAAATGCCGATGCCTGCTTTAAACCTACGCCCGAAATTAAATAACGCAGCGAATGCTATGTATGTACATACGTATGTGTCGAATCATGCCCGACTCAAAAGCAATTTGCGCGCACATTTGACAGCGGACAACCACACGCACGCATTTTTTGCTAAAAAATGTTACTTTTGTTTAAACAATTTGGCTGACATAAGAAAGGAATCAAGTATTTTTTTTTTTTTTTTTGTTTGATGCAGAACGAAGGTAAATATTTCAAAGTTTTACTGCAAAGTAGAATTTTTCAAATCCATCCATCCGTTTATGAGTTATAGCTGTGCAAACAAAAATTTTATGATTGGAGCTCAAGGCCAGACCAATATTTTTTTTTCTAACGATAATTATTGTTATTTTTTAATTTTTCTAAATTTGAAAAATTGTATTTTGTTTTTGGAATAGTAAGTAGAAAATTTTTCAGACAACATAGCTGCGCAGATAGATCCATTTCGAAGGGTGCTAAGCCTTCATCATCAGTACGCTTTAGGCACGCTGCGCTAACCATTTAGCTATACAGCGGTGGTTTGTTTGACTGTCAAATTCGTACTTCTATTCCTTTTTACCAGCTATATTTATTAAGTGTTGCGCCATCTTTTGCAAATCACTGATAATGCTGGATTTGTTTATTGTCAATTACTTTGTTTTGACATTCCCAAGTGCTCATGGTTTATTAACAATTGTTTTTTTGTTTTTATCGGCCTATTGACAAATGATTCAAGGTTCGATTCGAGCTCAAGGCCAGAACAATAATTTTTTTTCTAATGATAATTATTGTTATTTTTTCATTTTTCTAAATTTGAAAAATTGTATTTTGTTTTTGGAATAGTAAGTAGAAAATTTTTCAGACAACCTGCCATAGCTGCGCAGATAGATCCATTTCGAAGGGTGCTAAGCCTTCATCATCAGTACGCTTTAAGCACGCTGCGCTAACCATTTAGCTATACAGCGGTGGTTTGTTTGACTGACAAATTCCTACTTCTATTCCTTTTTACCAGCTATATTTATTCAGTGTTGCGCCATCTGTTGCAAATCACTGATAATGCTGGATATTGTTTATTGTCAATTACTTTGTTTTGACATTCCCAAGTGCTCATGGTTTATTAACAATTGTTTTTTGTTTTTATCGGCCTACTGATAAATGATTCAAGGTTCGATTCGAGCTCAAGGCCAGAACAATAATTTTTTTTCTAATGATAATTATTGTTATTTTTTAATTTTTCCAAATTTGAAAAATTTTATTTTGTTTTTGGAATAGTAAGTAGAAAATTTTTCAGACAACCTGCCATAACTGCGCAGATAGATCCATTTCAAAGGGTACTAAGCCTTCATCATCAGCACGCTTTAGGCACGCTGCGCTAACCATTTAGCTATACAGCGGTGGTTTGTTTGACTGACAAATTCCTACTTCTATTCCTTTTTACCATCTATATTTATTCAGTGTTGTGCCATCTGTTGGAAATCACTGATAATGCTGAATATGTTTATTGTCAATTAATTTGTTTTGACATTCCCAAGTGCTCATGGTTTATTAACAATTGCTTTTTGTTTTTATCGGCTTGCAGGAGTTTGCCTCGGATGTTGAAAGATTGGCTCATCTAGCAAATGCGGACGCACCCGTGGAATACACTGAAAGGGTAAAGATTCAGAGTTTTATAACTGCATACGGGACGTCGAAACGAAGCGAGCTACATACGCAAACCCAAAGCAAACAGTTGCTGAAACAGTATCCCATGCACTAACTCAGGAAACTGCGTCACTTTTGAGTAAACCAGCATACGAAGCCCATCGTGTGGAAGTGGAGAGACCAGAGTGGGTAGACGATATTTTGGAAGCATTGAAAGGAACGCAGCAGAGGAATAATGATGCAGTCAAATGCTCTAAGTGTGGAAAGTCAGGGCACATTGCACGTCATTGCAGCACCGGTCCTGGTAGTTCCAACTTGGCTGGTCGTAAACGTACAGCTGGAGGAGATAAGCAAGAGCGAGTCAGATGTAAAGATCGAGAACTTGCCCCAGCTATTGATTGTTTTGTGATATCTATCTCTCAAATTGGAAGAAAATCGAGCAGCCTTACCGTCAAAGGAAATGTGGATGGCAAAGAACGTGTACTTACTGTAGATACGGGCGCATGTTATTCCTTAATCCGATCTGATTTGGCCAACAGGAGAGTAAAGCCATTACCTGGAGCAAGATTGCTTACGGTCACTGGCGAGTATAACCAAGTCCAGGGAGAAGTGATATGTGAAGTCTTAATTGGAAAGGTCACGGTTCTACACAAATTCGTTCTGGCGGAGATCGTCGATGAAGTCATATTGGGAGTGGACTTCTTAGTTGACCATGACATCAGGATCCACATGTAAAGAAGAAATATGCGCTACAAGAACCAGGATGTACCACTTAACTTCAGTTTGGAGAAAGAGTTTAGCAGTAAGCGAGTGCTGGTGGAGGCTATTCGACAAAGACCACCAAAGTCAAAGGCAGTAGATCGTGCAAAGGTTAATGGAAAGAATGGGCCAAACAAAGCAAAATCAAAGATACCTGAGAGAGAAACACTGGCGTTGACAAACCAAAATGGACGTACTAAAACGAAGGAAAGAATTTCCCAGAAAGAATGCGAGGGTAGTTTCAAGCCAGGGCACACTACTGTTGTGAAACCTCGGAACGATACTGATTAGTGAAGCCAATCCGTCAAGCGCAAGCTCTACGAAGTAGTTCATTGGCCAAACAACAGAGTGTGAGGGAACGAACCAGGGTAATGAGTAGTAAGATGAAACATAGGCAATTCGGAAGGTTTCTTGGAGGAAGGTTTGGTACTGTTATACAACCCTCACTGGCGGAAAGGTGTTCCATCCAAGTTCTGGTGCAGTTGGAATGGCCCATACAAAGTTGCGAAGAGGATCAGTGATGCCATCTACCGCATATAAATCATTGGGAAGCCACGAAATAGAAGGGTGGTTCATTTGGAGGGGCTAGCAGCGGTTAGATCGGGAGATTTGTCTGATCGGGACGATCAGACTTAGGTGCAGGGCAGTGACGAATATTAGTATCACTAAGTGATACTACCATCACTAAGCCGATACAAAGCAGTATGTACATAAACAAATAAATCATCATCTACACACATACATACAAAGCAACAGAGAGATACTCACAAACGCATGTCATCATCAGCCGCAGTAGTACTCACATATACACACGCATGTGGATACAAATTACAAATATACGTGTATAAAGCTGGTAAACAAGCATCAGGTTCACGAAATTACTAGGGTGAACGAGGAAACCGAAGAGTATAAAAGCAGCACAAGCTGAGGCGTGACGAATCAGTTTGGTTTAAATACGCAATTAGTTGTGAAGTAAGAGTTATTGTGAAGTACTTTCAAAGTAGGCTAATAAAGACCATTTTGCATTATTGAATATTGGAGTTATTTATTCAACTGCTTAGCGATTCGAACGTTTACAGAAGGTGTAAAATAAGCGGAGTTTCACTAAATTCATTACAATATTATGCAGAGTGCGCAAAAATTCGATCGCGATTGCTCAAAAACATGATTTTCTCGTATTATCTGATTTTACGTTCGCGATTTCTCGCGATAAACACTTATAAGGACGAACGATTGCAAAAGAATATATGTACACCCTTTTCGTTTTTGATAGACTAGATAAACAGCTTTTCACAGCAGCCTTTCCGCCGCGATCGATCGCTTTGTACGCTCGTTCGTTTTCGATGTGTATACACAAAATTATTGCCTGCGGTCTCTCAACTACGAAAAATATTTTAACGAACGTTCGTTGAAATTAGCATTTATCGTGAGCGATCGAATTTTTGAGCAATCGCGATTGTTCTTCCTACGGTGCGGATGCAAAAAGTTGAGTTTAATCAGTCGAAAAAAAGTTATATATACGGGGTAGATTGTTTTTAATCTTATTAGTATTATATTAATAAAAAAAAAAATGGGGAAAAATTCGAATATTGACAAGGCAAAACTTGTGGCCTTTAATAAAGATAGCAATTTGTCAAAATGCCTTTTATGCGAAAAAGAGCTTAAAGGGCATATATCAGGAAACATTAAAAGACACTACGAGACCATACATAAACATAGCTTTGGTGAAGTGGAACCATCCACAAGTGAAAGTAAGAACCCAAATCGTGTAAAACTGAATAAAACCGAGTTTATAAAATGTTGTGTTGGACTGGTAACTGTAAAAAACATACCATTTCGAATTTTCGACGACGAACTATATTTTAAGCAAATGATTGCACCCTACGAAAAAAAGTTTAACTTGAATTTGAATTCTAAAAATATCGTTGAGCACGTGAACCTTATCGCAGATAACATAAAAAATATTTTGAAACAAAATTTTTCCAAGAAAATGTTATGTTTAAAGATTGATATTGCTACAAGAATGGGAAAAAGTATATTGGGTATAAATATTCAATACATCAAAGATTTTAAAATTGTGATAAACACTATTGGTATGATACAACTTAAAAAGAGGCATGCGGCACATTTCTTAAAAGAGGAAATATTAAAATACCTGCGGGAATATCAAATTGAACTGACACAAATTTATTCAACTACATCAGACAACGGGAGAAACATGATAAAAGCCTCCCAACTACTCCAGCAGGAAATGTCAGACTTGCAAAATGATGAGTTGGAGGTTCTTTCAGAAAACGAGGTCGATCGCTTAAATTCAGTGCTGGCCATAGTTAGATGTGCTGCGCATACAATTCAACTTGCAGCTTATGATTCCTTCAAGCATATGCAAGGAAAATTAGAAGATTGCAAAAAAATTGTGAAACTCCTAAGGGCGAGCATTAGGCGTGGTCGTAACACTGTGGACATACGTATGCCACCTCTGGACAACATCACCCGCTGGAACTCAACATTTGAAATGATGGAGTCCCTGTTGAGTTTAAAAGATCACATAAATAGGAACGATATCGAGTTTCCTGTTGACACTGAAATTGATTGGAGCTTTGTAGAAAGCTTTGTCGATGCATTCAAACCAATGGCGCAATGTACAAAGCAACTTCAAACTGAGCAATACATCATTGGTGATTTCTACAGACATTGGCTAATATGTGAAGTCAAATTAAAAAGAATGACTGGAAATCCTTTTGCTGCCAAACTGTTAGAATCTATGGAAAAGGGAAAGGAAATATTGATGAACAACGTCGCATTCCTTGCTGGTATATACCTCGATCCAAGATTTAACTTCTTATATTCACCGTATATGACTGATGAGCAGAAGAAAAGTGCAGTGGTATGTGTAAAATATCTAACTATGTGCTTTTGTTTGAAAAATTGTCATTTCCTCAGGTGCATATATTACGAACAAACGCAAGCCTTAATTCCTTGAATGGAGAATGCAATTCGCCTAACGAAAGAAATGAATCAGAAGATACTGCGCTGGGTTTGCTTAATGATCCCTACAGTATTTTAGAAGAGGAGTTCAACATCATGACCAGGTGTACATTGACAACTGAAAGCAATGCTAGTATCCGCCAAAAGCTCGATAATTTAGCATACGGCGAAAGGAAGCCTTTTGCGGCTGATGTACTTGATTATTGGAAAAATCTGTCCACAAAAGATAAGGATTTATATAAGCTGGCTGAAGTCATTTTAGCTGTTCCGTCAAGTCAAGTTTCCGTTGAGAGAGGATTTAGTGCGTTATCTACAGTTCTCCTTAAGCAGTACCACAATAAATGATTTATGATTAAGCTCAATAATATTTTACTGGAAAAAGTAAATTTCTAAAAGTTCTATTCAAGTTTTACTAAATTGTCGCATGAATCTCTTTTAAATATTTTATATTTGCTTTGAATTCATATTTTTAAGTTTATTTTCATTTTCTTGTACCTACTTGAAATTTTTCATTTACTGAATTTGGTGTTGAATTGCATATGCATGTATGGTACGTATGTATGTAAATGAAGTGAATTGATATTTTAATAAATGGAAATATTTATAAAGATGTAGTTCCTTTTCTTGCACTTTGTTTATTTCAAAAAGAATAAAAGAAAACTTTGTTTTTCATGTGAATGTATCTCCTACTATTTTTACATTTGATGTCATCATAATTGAAATACGCTGTATCCATACTTACTCATGTATGTATGTATGTACATGCATAATACATAACTACCTGCTACTGTTGAGAAGTTTTTTAAATAGGATATTTACATTTAAGAATGGTATACGGTAGCTACAGTGTGCAAAATGTTTTAGGGTTAGTATTTGCGTGAAAAATTTTAGGTAAATAAATTTATTTCAAAAAAACATATTAGAATCATACATATAAGTATGCTTGCATATTTACATTGGTAGCATATCTATTAGAGCGAGTCGATTTAAAAATCGCTCATTGCTCTGTGAAAATCGTAGGGATCAAAATAAGAAACTTTGCCGAAGGAACCATACCTCTAAAACGAATTCTGATGCCCCCCCCCCCCTTTGGGTCGAACTTTTGGGTAGGGGCAATTTCAATTCTACCTGCTGTGGCTTGTGGTGGCTTAAAAAAAAACAACACAAGCAATTTTACGATCTGCAATTGTGTCACAGTGATACCTTCATTTTTTAAAACGGTTGAATAAAAAACCCACACAACTATGTTTACGACATGCAAATGCACCACAGTGATGCCCTGGTTTTAAAAGGGGGTTGTAAAAACGCTAATTTCTAATAATTTTTTTTTAATTTCTTTTCTATTACTAAGTTAAATTCATTTTTTCATTTACATATGTTCTGACTAAATAAATTTCTAAAGAGAAAAATAAACTCCAAAAAGATAAAACATAGGCAATTCAAAGTGGGATTTTTCAAAATTTGCAAGTTCGACCCAAAGGGGGGGCATCAGAATTCGTTTTAGAGGTATGGTTCCTTCGGCAAAGTTTCTTATTTTGATCCCTAGAATATGATTTTCACAGAGCAATGGGCGATTTTTTTGCCTCCCCACAAATCGACTCGGCCTAATATCTATATATATGTATGTATATTAGGGTGTCCCAAACAAATTTTATTTTACGTTTGATATAGTGAAAATATAGTTCAGGACATCCGAATAGCAAAAAAAAAAAATAAATACCTGGCTCGATTTACCTCCGAGGAGCTTCTCTTGAGCTTCTCTTCCAATTTGCGTCGTGCTTCTTTTCAATTTTAACTACAAATTGGCGGGACTCCGAACGGGATCTGCATAGCAGATGAATTTTCGCTGATTAGGCTGTGTGTCAATCGATAACATTTTACCCAATGGAAAAATGAGGTGTAAAAATGTTCCATTTTGGTGAAAAATTGTCGATTTAGATGTGCTAATCCACGTGCAAAGAATTTATTTTGTCTTACATTTAGTTTTTTACGCACGCTTTTCACATGTATTTCTTCTTTTCGTATGTTTTTGGTTTGTTGGTGCTTGAGAAGCTATTATTTTTTGCATTTCTGAATCAAAATATATGCACGAGCATACAAAAGTAATTGTCAAATTTTACCTAGCGATTATCAATATTTTACCTAGCCTCATTGGCTAGGGAAAATTCTGACGTTCGTATTCACCACGATGTGTCAAAATTTTCCTTCGGTTTGTCAAAATTTTACTTTTTCATGCGATTGGCCCAGGGTCTAAGTTTTTTATCGCTAACTATGTAGGTATAATTGAGAAAACTCTTTTTGATATTGCTTTGCCCGGGTTTAACCCACACTTTTTATATTTGTATCGAAAAAAAAGTCGGTATGATACTCTTCATAACACAAAACAACAAATAAACATTTGAAATTTTATACGGCTATATTTTAGATGCCTTGAAAAACTTTTTCATTATAACAACACCCACCCCAATGTACATATGTATATGCATTTGTATAATTTCTCATTAATGATAATTTTGTATGCACTTTCGACCTACTCCTCTAGACGATCGCAATACATATAAATTAGAAATAAATTCAAGTAAATTGTTTAGTTTTGTTAAATTCTTATTACAAAAATAGTAAATTTTCTTTGTGTTAAGAAGGGATAACCCTTTATTGCTTAATGTATGAGAACATTTAAAAAAAATTTATTTTATTTACAATTTATCTAAAAATTAATTAATTCAATTTTTCACATATTACTTATAAAAAACAATATTTTTTTCATTTAACTTATCAAGGGAAAACTCAAAGATATTGTATCACCATTATTTAAAAGATTGTTTATTTTACAACATCATATTGATTTTCAAACGAACGATCGCGCGATCGATCTTTCTAAAACGAGAAAATATTTGAGTTTGGCAGTGGACGCTCGCAAATAACGATCGATACCGAAAAATCTAATCACCACGCTTGAAAAGAAGTTTTGTCGCTCGTATTAGTTTGTGAAAATTGTTGTAGCTTGTGAGATATTGTTTATTCATTCGTAGACAAATTCGATTTGTCACTCGCGAGAAATGCCAAGCACTCAATTTTAATTGAGCGATAAGTTGTTTGAGAGATCGTATTTTGAGCGTTCTCCGCACCCTGATATTATGACGGATGGGCGAATGGATGCATGAGCATTGTTAACTATTAATTTCTTTCGGTCAAGGCTTCCGTTTTTTCCTTTTTCAGTTCACTTAGATCGATAGACGCTACCGAAAAAAATGGAAGAAGCCAAAGATTTTAAATGTATATAGCCAAAGACGAATGCAACATATCTAAATACGAACATGCACTGAAAGAAATGGTGCTAGTATAATCAGCAAATCGGTTCTGTTGTTCTTGACTTAACGGAGATTCGGTGAAATTGATCGAATCATGGTTAATTTGGCCGAATTCTTTGTCAAGCGAACAAATTAGCTTAGTAATTTCAACAGAAGAGAAATTTTTGCTCTGAAGTTAACAAAATTCTGTAAAATTGACAGATTCCTAATCAATCTAACTGATTTTCTGTTAACACAACTGATCTCACTGGTCATTTAAACAGCGATCAACAGTCAATACATGAGCAAATTTAAAAGAGAATTCTCTAATTTGTACTTTGTTAAAAAAAACACCAAAATAAGAAAACCACCAAATCGAAAAAACACACAAAATGGGAAAACAACAAAAAACTAGTTTCTCAATTATCAATACAAAACGAGAAACCCTTTTTTGAATTTACTGTGCAAAAAATTATGAGATACCGGGACACCTATTTATCGGGTACAATTTTGCAACTTCTCCTCCAAGCGAAATGCAAAATTGCGCCCTCTTTTTGCAAAAGATTTCTTTGAACCAACAGGATTTTTCCAAAGTTAGTAACATTCTGTTCAAGTTTTTACGAATTTTTCCTCACGCGAACAAATCTAATATATAGTAAAAACATCCTTTTTTAATGTTGATGTTTCCGACAACATAAAAGTTTGACTTGTTTTGGAATCGTTTCAACTTAAAGTGTTACGAAAATTAAACTTGCCGAATTACATGTAAAGTTACTCCAGTGGCGAATTACGTTCCTGCGATTTGATTCTTTACTTTTCTATAACTTACAAGTTCTGTATTTAAAATATTATGTGGGCCACCGTGGTGTGATGGTAGCGTGCTCCGCCTACCACACCGTATGCTCTGGGTTCACACCACGGGCAAAGCAACATCAAAATTTTAGAAATAGTTTTTCAATTAGTTTCAATAGTTTTTCCCTCTGCAATGTTTGGCAAGCGCTCTGGGTGTATTTCTGCCATGAAAAACTCTCAGTGAAAACTCATCTGCCTTGCAGATGCCGTTCGGAGTCGGCATAAAACATGTAGGTCCCGTCCGACCAATTTGTAGGGAAAATCAAGAGGAGCACGACGCAAATTGGAAGAGAAGCTCAGCCTTAGACGGAGGTTATCGCGCCTTACATTTATTTATTTATTTTTTTTAAACATGTATACTACAAGTTTTGTTCGAAACAATGAAGTGTGGCAACTATATGCGAGAGAAGAAATTGAGAATGAGCTGAACTGCAACTGAAAGAATTGAGAATCAGTTTTGTGACTGCTATTTTCATTTCTATTTGCAAAGCGAAGTTCAAAACTATAAATTAAATAAATTATAAAATATAAAATTTGGTGAAAGTGCGTTTAATAAAACAAAATAATAAAGTGTTGTAGTCGCGACTTCTCTTTCCAAACGTTTTTATTTTAATGAACCAATGACGCGTTTCTTAACTAGTGTCGACATACGCTTATCGAAATTCCGATACTTTACGATACTCTTAAATTAGGGATAGTACACACGGTAAGCTAAGGGATAACTTAAGGGTAAGATACACTATGAGACATGGCAACATAATCATACACGGTTAGCCTACTGCACATGAGACGTAACTGTAATCTGTAATATACTACAGTTCGGCCATCCTGACCCTCAAATTGACCCAAATTTGCCAACTTAATATTATAATAGTATTACAAGTTAATTTGTTATTTCTATATCTGACCAGGTAAGCGTTTCTTCAGGACCACTTCCGAGAACTAAGTGCGCTGAGCTCAAGACCCATTTTTTGAGATTACTAGCTTCAACAACACCATTGTATGGTATTTGTGTGATCTGGCAATCGTCCACATCGCGTACTACATACCTGTCATGAGGTAGGACCCGTTCAATTACATAAGGCCCACGATATTTAGGATCTAATTTCTTGTTGGTGCCTGTCGTAGTGTTACTGTGTCTAATAACTACGTACCGCCTTTCTCATACTTTTCAGCTCATTACGTTTCAGAAAGTAGTTATGATTTGATTCTTGCGATTTGATTATATTTTTTGTGCGGCATCTCTCACCAAAGCTAAGTCACGCTCAACTGCACTGTTACTCTCGTCTAAGTACTCAGTTATTTCATCAATAGCTTCACCCCGCTGAGCGACGCTAAATAGGAGGATAGAAGGTGTTCTTTTTGTTGTCATATGGACAGTATTGTTTAGTATATATTCAGCGTTACGCAACGTATGGGGCCAATCTGCATGCCCATGTTTTTCACAAGATTTAGCCATTAGGGGAGTAAGGACACGGTTAACTCGTTCCACCTGACCACTCGCCTGCGGTGACGCGGTTGCATTCAGTATATGTTGTATATTTTTCTTTTCTAAAAATTCTTTGAATTCGGCCGATGTGAAAGACGTGCCTCGATCACTGATGATACGTCGAGGTCGGCTATAGCTATCAAAGAAGTTTTGGAGTGCTGCGCATGACTCTTTAGAACTCGTAGTTGTTGCAGCGTACAACTTCGTAAACTTTGTAAATCCGTCTATAACGACCAATATATACTTCTTTTTTGAGCTGCAGGCAGGTAAGGGACCTAAATGGTCAATATGTATGGTATCAAAGGGGATGGGAGCTTTTGGAATATTAAATAAATTTCGTTTATTCGTTCGCATCGGTGCAGAATACACTATACACTTTAAGCAGTTACGGATAAAATTATGAACACGAGTTTTCATCTGAGGAAACCAGTAATGCTTTTTTATTTCAGCACAACACTTGTCTATACCTAAGTGTCCAATTTTTTCGTGTGTATATCTGATACCATTATTTACCATTTCATTTGGCACGTATAATCGACGAGTATTCGAGGGCGATATCAACTTCGTCTCGAAGCTCATATTAATTACTTTCTTCAGTCTCTAATTTGGATCTAAGGCGGCAAATTTCAGGGTCACGACTCTGCGCTACTCGTAATTGAAAATCAATATCAAGGTCACTTACAGCACCAATATTCTCTATTCGACTTAATGCATCCATATGAGTCATTGATTTTCCAGGTCTGTGTTGTATAGTATAATTGTACTGTTCCAACTGAAGTGCCCAGCGAGCAATTTTCGCTGAACCATTTTCATTAGCTAATGTTTTTTCAATGCATCACAGTCAGTTACAATCTTAAATGGCCTACGATCGAAATATATATGAAAGCGTCGTAATGCGTACACAAAGGCAAGAGTTTCTCGTTCGTAACTGTGTATTTTACTTTCCGATACAGACGTAGTCTTTGAAAGAAAAGCAGTAGGGTGAAATTTTTAATCATCTTGTTTATGCAGCAGTGCACAACCAAATCCCTTCGAGTTAGCATCGCAGTGTAATTCAGTATCTCGCCCTGGATCAAATATGGCTTTAATAGGTGACTCTATGAGCTTTTGACGTAACGTAAGGAAGGCTTGGCGGCATTCTTCAGAAAAAATATAAGGTGTATCTTTTTTAATAAGTTGAGCCAATGGGTAAGCAAGTTTTGAAAAGCCCGGCACAAAACGACGGAACAACGAGAATAAACCAAGACATGTTTGTAACTGCCTATGACTTCTTGGCATCGGATATTGCTGAATTGTTTCAATATGCCGATTGCTTGGCGAAATTCCGGAAGAGTTGGCTTTAAACCCTAGGTATTCTATCTCAGTGTGCGCGAATTTACATTTTTTTAAATTGCGTTCAAGACCGAAAGAACGAAGTCTTTTAATTACCTTTACTACAGTGCGTAAGTGAGTTTCAAAATCCAGTTGATCGGGACATAGCGAGGTATTTATATCGAATATATTATCTTCTTCTGAAGTAGTGTCAATGGCACACAAACTAGAAAAATAATCCGATGTATTACAAATAGAGGTTTTCAGTAACTTATTGGTTACAGCACCGATGTCTACTTTAACCAGATCAGCACTATTTTTAATTGTCATGGGGGCATCGAGCTCACAAACCGAGTCCTCCGCTGACCTAAGTATGCCAAGAGATTTCAGCGTTTCTTTTAATGAAGTACCAACAACGCTTGTTACACAAACTTTTAAGTTTATTTATTGAATAACAATGTTTGATTTTAACTAATTTAATATTTGCCTTTTTGAAAAAATCGTGGCCGATAAGCAAAGGAACGAACAAAAATTATCTGGTAATACAATCAGCTCTTGTTTGAATAGTTTATTACAAAGTTTAATAATGCATTCGGTTCTTCCATATGACATAAGTTCCTGGTTTCCCGGGCCGCGGTATATTGTCTTAGTTAATGAATTCTCATAAAATTGTGGTAAAACCGATCGTTGAACAAAACATTTAGGGCTGCCGGAATCAAAAAGAGTGAAAACACTTTTAAACTTGGCACACTTAGGGTTAAAGTATCCGAAAGCAACACTTACCATTTGCAAAGCCTCCAATTGTTCAGAAACAGCAACAGCATCTGCATCCTCCTCATAAATTTAACCTACGCCTCGATTAGCAGCTGGTTGATTGACAGCAGGACGAGCTGGGCAATTATTATACACGTGATCCAATCGGCCACAACGAAAACAAGAGCCTCAAGGCCCTTCGGGTTTGGGCATGCACTTTGATAGTGCCCAAAGCGAGAACAATTAGAACAGCGAACTGAATTGTCAGCCGTAGGTGCACTGGTAGAAGAAGGGCCATCAGATTTTGCCGGTGGCACAACATTTGCACTTGATGAAGCAGCAGTAGAGCGACGGCTCAGAATTACAGCAGATTGACAAGAACGTGAGCGCTCGTAACGAACTACCAATGTCTTCAATTCACGTAAGGTGCATTGCAGCACTTTTAGACACATCGCCGATCCCATTTATAATAAGGTCGATTAATTCACTTTGCTCAATTTAAGCACGTGCAGCAATCTCCTGCATTTCTATGACTAGCGGTGTACTGTCTCCAATGGTCGCAGGCGTCGGTTCCGCAGTTGAGTATACACTTCATCTGTCGAATACTTCCGACCAAACTTTTCAAATAGTTCATCAAGTAAAGTCTCGTAAGTGTGTGCGTTTATCGTCCGTAAAAATACTTTAGCTGTGCCACTTAACAAGCGGCGAATTCCCACAAAGCGTGTTCGATCATCGATGCGTAGAATTTGAAAGGCATCCTCCGTATCTTTTACAAATTTTAGCACATCGTAGGTATCGTCCCCATTTAACTCCTGAACCATAGACTCTATAACGTTCATATCCAGACGAATGATTGGTGCTGGCTGTGACACCATGCGAAGGTTACTAACTTCCTGTTGCAACAGAACTCTCGTTCATGTTTAAGACGATTAATTTGTTGAACGAGCGATGCATCAGGGTCAGCAGTTGATTGTAAAGTAGTTACATCACGGCCACTTCGAAATTCATCGGCATCAGTAGGATTTCCATTGGCATCAGTAGAATCTTGATTGGCATCAATAGAATGTTCATTGCGATCGTTGGCGTTCTCTCTATCTACGCTTCCAGTTTCTTTTAATATAATATATTTAATAATCAGTTGGCGTTGAGTTACCACCACAAACCCCACTTGCATTAAATAGTTCTCGAATTTGGGATATAGTTGCAGTTGACGGTTGACCAGTTAGAACGGTAATCATGTCTTCTATCGATGTACGGTTCATTTTAAAAAAATATTAGATAATGTCCGCAGAATTGTAGTCGCGACTTCTCTTTTCAAACGTTTTTATTTTAATGAACGAATGACCCGTTTTTTAACTAGTGTCGACATACGCTTATCGAAATTCCGATACTTTACGATACTTTTACATTAGGGCTAGTACACACGGTAAGCTAAAGGATAACTTAAGGGTCAGATAGACTATGCGACATGGCAACAATCATACACGGTTAGCCTACAGTACATGAGACGTAACTGTAATCTGTAATATACTTAAGTGTATAATGTTTAATGTGTGCCAGCATATTTGAAGTTCGGTTACTAAGTGCGTAGATATGTAAGTATATGTAGCAAGCATGCGTATTTATGTATTCACATATTTACATATGTATGTATATGGCAACATAGGTACTTTCTTACAAAGCTATCGCAACAACTTTTTTTGTTCATTTGACTACTAAAACGGTCAATTACGAATCAACGATTTGTGCGCAGTTGATTCAACATCTTGTTGCGATGGATAAAAATTGACAGAAATTTCGGTTGAATTGACCCGTATTTCAGTTGATTTTACCAGTCTTTTTCCTTCGGTGTGAGTTCGTTCTGGGCATTGTAAAAAAATTTACCTTTCAAATATTCATTGAAGCATACTCGTAATCTCATAGGATTTCCGAATCAGTATTACAGCATAACACAAGTCATATAACATGAGCGTATTCATATCCACCGTGGTGTGATGGTAGCGTGCTCCGCCTATCACACCGTATGCCCTGGGTTCAACTCCCGGGCAAAGCAACATCAAAATTTTAGAAATAATGTTTTTCAATTATAAGAAAATTTTTCTAAGCGGGGTCGCCCCTCGGCAGTGTTTGGCAAGCGCTCCGGGTGTATTTCTGCCATGAAAAGCTCTCAGTGAAAACTCATCTGCCTTGCAGATGCCGTTCGGAGTCGGCATAAAACATGTAGGTCCCGTCCGGCCAATTTGTAGGGAAAATCAAGAGGAGCACGACGCAAATTGGAAGAGAAGCTCGGCCTTAGATCTCTTCGGAGGTTATCGCGCCTTACATTTATTTTTTTTTTTATTCATATCTTTATTAAGTCAATGGCAACAGGCCTTACTAACTAGATTTACATTATGATTATAAAATAACTTAAAACTAATTAACAATGATTCAAGGAACAGTTGTAGTAAGACTCAATCAATAACTTAAACAAGGGTCTTGACATCATCGTAAAGTCAAGATCCAGATTTCTAGAGATCCGATTAAACTCTGCAAGCCCTCGAACGAGAGCTGCAAAATCAAGATAATTAGATCTCCGAACTTCAATTTAATATACATTTATTATAAGAGCGGCGATTTCAATTGGGAGCATTGAAACATATTTGTTCAAGAAGAGGTGGACCGTCAATTACACCAGCGATAATGTCGAAGATAAACATTAAGTTTTAAACAGAACTTCTGACTTCGAGCGGCAAAATGTTGATAAGCATGTTCCTAACAATATCGGGAGGCAATGGATTACCAAAATATGGAGGTTGAAGAGCAAATCGAATGAATTTGCGTTGTGCCCTTTCAACTCTCGCCGAGCGTGTGGAGTAAATTGGATTCCAAATGACAGATCGATACTCTAGCTTAGATTGCAATGAAGAAATATAAAAAATTTTCCCAGTTTATGGGTCCTTAAAGTCCTTCGCGTACCGCCTTAAAAAGCTAAACTAGCATAAGCCCTCGGTATGATATAGTTAACATGGTTAGCAAAAGTGAAAGAAGAGTAAAAATTATACCAAGATCACGGAATTCGTTAACCGAGGCAAGAGCTACACTATATACATATGTATACTATACTATATATGTAGTATGTTGCTGAAAGCGCACTCATAGATTCCAACTCGAAATCTAATTATTTGCAGACATAAAACAAATCGAAAAATAAACACGTTTTAAATTTTAAAACGAAATCTACTGTTCATATTACTATCTATTTTCCAAAATAAAATTTCAAAAGAAGGTTTTCGAATGACTTAAAAAATTATAGTGGGGAAAATTTTTCGGAAACTCGAAAATAAAATAGATATTATATTGGATATCTGAATAAAATATATAGCTAATTTTACTTACCTTACTACAGAATATCCCATTGCATTTTTTTTCTTTGAGGTTCATTGCTGTTGAAACTCTAAGAATGGTCTCAAAGTCAGCTTTATGTATTTGCTTTTTGAATTCAGGATAAAGGGCATATAACACTCCATCAGCATCATCTTTGTCTCTCTTTAAAACATTCTGCAAGGAAGCAAATATACCAATCCAAATACTCCAACGAACCTCGTGATCTTCAATGTATGGCATTAAGCGTCGCATCAAAGTCTACAAAGATATTTTAATAGGAAATTGGTCAGTTAAGCAGACTTACCATACCTAACGATGAAGCGAAAAGCTGTAGACCAATGTAAAAGGTGCACATATTTACTGACTAATTCCATTAAAAATCTTAACAAGTAAGAGAGTCCGATTTCGCTTTGAGCTTAAGCAATTGGAGGTGGAGTCTCGCTCGAGTACAGAAAACTCAGGGGCCGAATCGTAACATACGATCGCGGATCTAATATGATATATAAGAAAGTGACGCGATACGTCAGTCGTATAAGTTAAATCGGATTATAACATACGCTATAATACAGATATCGATTTATTTTGAATGAACTCTCTTTGTACATGGGAACATGTTCTAAAGTGGGAACTGATACATGCACGGCCGTAGAGAAAAAATCCGGGCCCGGGACTAAACAGTTTACGGGCCCCTATAAAAAATCCACTAATACATTTGACTAACTTGAATTAATGACGTCTCATTCATGAATCATTATTAATGGATTACATCAAAAAAAATGTTTGCCACATCAGCTAAACGACTTTTATGTATTTAATTAGAGAGCTTTGCTCATATTGCTTTATACAATGGTTTTTGTAATTGATATTAGAGAAAAATTGTAAGTTTACAAACGGCGATGGTTACTAGGACATGTTTCTGAATTTCACTTCTTCATCAGCTAGGTTTTCGGGAGCTGAGCGTTGAACTCGAATCTCCAACATTCATATCAGTGCAAGCCTTTAGCTGCTAAGCCATATGAATGTCCCGTTGTTCGCTACACAATTGGGTTGGGGAAAATCGTATACAGATTTTGAACATATGTAGATGGCATTTAGCAATTCCAATGGTGACAGAATTTTATTAAAATTTGCTTCGTAAATGTGTTTCAAGTGAATTATTTCATATTCTAAGCTTTGAGAAATATCCTACCCGAACCGAGAATATCGCCCGAACCGTATTTCATCCATGTCTTCAAATTGCCACAAAAAGGAAAACGTCTCACTCAAATTTCTCATAGATGCAAATCGTTGAGTAATGCCAGTGATTACCGAATCAATCAGGAATGTTTTGTTTTTAAAATCAGACTCTGAATCATCCGTAATCATCTATATTTAAAATATCTTCAGAACGTCTTTTGGGTTTTCTCTTTCGAACGTCCAGAAATTTTGGCGAGATGTTCAATTGAATAGCAACTGTTTTGCATTCGTTTAAAATTCTTTCCCATTGGTTCCTGATCAACTTCAAATCAGCTAATAAGGTATCTAGATGTCGGACCTCAACATCTGTGGTGGCGTCTCTAGCTTGGAGGACCACGTTTCTTTCATTAATGGTAGTCAGTATTTTCAACCAAATTGAGGACTTGTTGATGTACTTGAGAATGCCGCTAACAACGCCGTATGCTTGCGCCGCCAAATTTGGCTTTTGGCTGAAAGACTATGAAGAGAGCTCGGTACATTTTTTTGAGGATGTCCTATCGTTGTGGAGTGCTGCTGAAAATAGTAAAACATTTTTATACAACTCCGAAGAAAGTAATTGCAGCCGTACAACATTCTGCAGCATCAACACCACATAAATTGAGACTGTGGGTTGCGCAAGACGAGTAATCAGCATTCGAGTTTTTGCCGAGAATGTGACGTAGTGCTCCGTTGTAAGCTCTTTTCATATTGGCGCCGTTATCGTACCCTTGTGCACGACAATCTTCAATCAAGTATAGCAAATTAGATCAGCGATTTTCTGACCAGTTTTTTGGTTACAATTTACGAAAGCCAAACACCGTTCTTGAATTGTAAAATTTTTTGTTTTCGAATTGAAATGGAGGTAGCCCAAAATGAACGTAGTCAACGTGACTAGCATCAGGCGTAGCATCAACGATAATGGCAAAAAACTTGGCTTTCTTGCCTTGATTTAATATAGTTTCCCTCACGTGCTTTGCACAAATTTCTATAAACTCGTTCTGAATGTCTGGGGAAAGATAGTGAACTTGTAAACGTTTGTGCTGCAGTTGTGAAATCCTAACTTTCTCCAAATGATCTCTAAGTATCGGATCATATTGGCTTATGAGATGCCCAAAAAATTTCCATCGTTTCTTTCACCAAGATATATACTTTCGCCTAGCTACGCCTCTTTCACCCAAAAATAAAATAGTGTCCAAAATTCTATATAAAATTTATTTCCACTTTTGAGTTTCAGTGATTAGCTGTTCATTGATAAGTGTATCCATTGTAGCCTCCTTTTGAATTAGATTTTGTAAAGATCGCCATTGAATATAACATTTAATATGATCTTGAGTATTTTCCTGTGATGGCAGTTTATCGTATAGCTTCTTCCATTCCTGGAATTTCGAATATCCGCCAGGACAACAAATTTTAGGTCGATTTAAAGTATTGGTGCTTAACAGACGACATGGTAGGCAAAAAAAGAGCATTGCTACCTGGACTTTGTATCAAATTACACAATTACAGTTTGTACCAAATTTTTACAGGATTTAAGTGATGGTATATAGATATCAATTTAAAAACGTACTACTTATCTAGGATTTTGTTGCTGCTGAAAGCAACCAAAAAACACTCCACGAAGGTGTTGGATATTAACATTGTTTCGATACAATTGTATCCATTTGGATAAATTTATAGGCTGGCATTTTTTTTAAGTTACTTGCAGGAAACAAACAAATACCTACATACGTATGTTTCGTTACATTCGTACGTGTATTTTGACATAAAGTCTGATAATGCATAGAGTTTAATACATCGATTATTTTGTATAAATGTGTTTAAAATTGAATACCTTGATTGACATTGTTTGTCTTTACAAAAATGTCGAAGGGTTCGCTTTTCAAAAGTTACTAAGATTTGAACAATGGTAGTAGTCATTTATGAATTTGACAGTAGAAGCTCTGTCAGTGAGAAACTCTTTTTCATTAGCAAGACAAGTATATTTTTTGCTAGCTTGAATGTAAGTAATGGATGAAATATTAAACAGTAATGGATGTTACGTTAAATGAAGTGACTATTACGTCACATGTCCGATTTGGAAGTGAAATTGAACTCTGTAATAAGATAAGCTGTTTAATTTGCATGAATAGGATAAGTTGCTGATTTTGCATCAGTCAAGAAGCAGTGAATAGCGTAGAAAATTGTCCATCTTCTCTGTACTAAATTTACCACGCACCGGTTTTTCGTTTTCTTTTGTTGATTTTCCGACAGGGTGATATTATTTTCCGTCATACCTTGACAAATTTCATTTGGAGACAAAGCGATTTCGGCGTTGCGCCATCATCAGTGTTCTTCGAACGAAACATCACACTGATGATAGCCCAAAGACGAAACCGGTTTGAGAAGGGATGAAGGAAAATCTATGACTATGGATATGACATCCACAATGATATTAGCAACCACAAAATGAGCAAGAACACGCGAAATTTTGAGTAATTTTTTATATGATTGTAAGAAAGTATGTACCTTACATATGGTTTATGACATAAACCTCAGACCACAATGAAAAAAATTCTTTCTTTCTTTTTCTTTAAAATTGTGATAAGCTTCTTTTTTTCAAAAATATTCTATACACACTATGCACAAGCCTCATTTTATTGGATTTCACGGAATAACTTCAATTAAATAGCAATTGTTCAATACTACGGATCTTTGGTGAAGCATTGTATTTTTATCTATTTCGATGCACACAAAAGTAACAGTAAAACCGACCTCAGTTCTTGAGGAATACAAGAGACCTCGTGTAGACGGTTGTGTCTCTCGGCACAATGTTATGTGTACAACCCGAAAATGAGCAGGAACCTGCGAAAATAACAAAATAAAAAAATGACTCTGGTTTTATTTGGACCATATCAGGATTTTGTTCAAAACAATTTTTTTCACAGATCTGCATCCGTTAAGATTCGATGAATAAGCCAACTTGCCCACATTCAAAATTATATCTTTGGTTCCACTCGTCGTTTGAAAACTGCAATGAAATCTAAAAATTTTTAGTTAGAATTTCTAAATAATTTATGTATATGCAACTTTATGACACATCAAATTTTAGAATGAATCTATGCTAGTTGGAAACACGCAAAAATTTCTCGGAATTCTCAGATAGTTTGAATTTGATATTGAGAATTTTTTCCCTACAACCTAATAACCTAATGCGATGTTTTCATAGAACAAAATGCCTAACAGTTTTTCTAGAAAACGTCTTTTATACTAATATTGAATTGGCATAAGATTAAAGAAGTTCTGACTAAACATTTTCAAATTTTTTTAACAGTTCTTCAAACTTTGTGTCAGTTTCCAAACTAAACGTATGCGATTTCTAAATTTCCTTTTTATATTTTGAATATATTCGGATAATCGATCAATCATAAACAAACATTTTAAGTGCAATATATTTGCAAAAACGTCTTCTTATGCGTACCCCTTTTCCCAGGCCAGAATTCGATTTGTTTCCTATATATATATTCATTCTATATAATTATTTTAAGGGTGTTGAACTAATTGTTTTAGGGAGTTATTGTTTTTGTTAAAAATAAGTATTATTTTCCCTCCATAAACAAAAATAATGA
This sequence comes from Eurosta solidaginis, assembly GCF_040869045.1. Taxonomy (NCBI): domain Eukaryota; kingdom Metazoa; phylum Arthropoda; class Insecta; order Diptera; family Tephritidae; genus Eurosta; species Eurosta solidaginis. The sequence continues at coordinate 230,271,103 of NC_090319.1, read as the reverse complement.
TTGAATAACAATTCATTTTTCCGGTGCTAAGCACATATTCTTAAAAATTTTAAGTTAAATTGAACACACCATTAAACAAAAAAATCAAGAACTGGGCTTAATGTATATTGCACATTCATTTGGATTGGCACCATGTTAAGCTGCAGAATAATAACGTCGCAATGAGGTCTATGCGAGGCAACAAAATCTGTAAACAGAGGAAAGCCGCGGATGCCTAATAACAATCAGCTCTCTAATGGATGAGGCACTTCGGGATGTATATGCGTGGTCATCTGGAATTGGGTTAACCGCCAATGCGGAAAAAACCGATATGGTATTATTTACTAGGACATAGAAGTTTGGACAAAGCCTAAGCTTGGAGGGGTCACCCTTCAAGAAAAATGGAGCGCAAAATGTCAAGAAGTCATCCTAGATAGTAATTTGGCGTGGAAGTTCCATGTGGAAAAAAGCCTCCGCAATGAAAGCCTATGCATGCAAGAGGATGCTAGGGTGCACGAGGGGCCTATCACCTAAACTCTCCCATTGTGTATTTACGGCAATTGTCAAACCCATACTTTACTATGGGGTCGTACTTGTGGAAAGCCGCACCAAAAAGTACTTTTACCCAAAAACTACAGAAGGTATGCAGATTATCAAGGATTAGCATAACGGTAATCCTAAAAACTGTCCCGACACCAGCATTGCATGCCATTCTGCAAATACCGGCTGCAGACCTAATGTCCAAAAATATCGCGTTGGCAACTGCAACAAGGCTTAAGGCCTCGGGGCAGCTTGCGTCCAGGCCATATGGTCATAACGGTATAGCGCCATCTAATATCGGGAAAACGAAATATATGGTCCCGTGCCCAAACTTCGAAAGAATTCTGGGGGCCGCAATCGAGCCGGAGGGTTCGGGCTAGGGTGCAGAAATGAAAAAACACCCAATTCACGTGTATACATATGGCTCCAAGTTAACGGAAAAGGTCGGGTCTGCTGTTTACTGTGCCGATCCAGATATAAGTAGATCCTATAGGTTGCCAGATACTGCAGCGCCTTTCAGGCGGAAATTATAGCCGTGAAGAAAGCAGCAGATATTCTGGAGGAAACGTGCTTAAGCTGCAGTCGCGTTGATAGATATTTTTTGATAGTCAGGCGGCGATTAAGGCAATAATCTCACACAGTTCATCATCAAGAAGTGTTCTGGAATGCACAGAAGCATTGGAAAAACTTCGCTCAGGTCGAATCATACATCTTTACTGGGTTCCCGACCATAAAGGGATAGAAGGTAACGAAAAGTCGGATATGTTGGCAACCTCGCTGAAACGACAATAGACGTCCTAATCCGTTTGAGAGATATCAAAAGGAGACAGGGGTTGCATATGATCTATCAAGTAGGAAAGGCATTGACACAAGTGCGGTGCTGCAAAATTTTTAAGATCATGTGCAAGGTCTACAATATTAGACTCACAAACTGGCTCATATCCCAGAAGAGAGAAGACTTAAGGCTCACGACGGGCATACTAAGTGGACACTGCCTTCTGGTGCCACATGCCTATAAGTTAGGCCTCGTCAGGAACAAGAGTTGTAGGAAGTACGAGCCGCAGGAAGGAACGGTTGAGAACGTTCTGTGTTCGTGTCCTGCGCTCGCCAGATCAAGGTTCACGCTATTAGGGGCGGCAGATTTAACAATTCCCGAGGAGGCAATTTAGCTAGGTCCTAGAAAACTAGTATATGCCAAAAGGAACGAATTATTCTATAACATAAGTCCTGGGATCTGACACATTCAGTGTATGTGAGGTCTTTATTGACCGGCCAGTTCAACCTAACATACCTTCTTGACAGGCTTATTATTTGAAAAATTTTTCTTCTCGGAAAGTGGACCAAGGCTCTACCTATTCCAATAAATCGAATGCAATGCGCATTTTGCTTGCTTTGCTTTGGCCAAGTTAATATTTTATTTTTATTATTTCATCGTACTTATGGTGGGACTTGCTGTAAATTTGACATAGGGGTACCTCCATGACTGGCTTATTATTTGAGACAATTTTCTTTCATTACCTCGTTGGCTAAGTTAATATTTGAGAAACTTTTGTCACGCAGGATGGACATTTTCAATATAATTTGATATATTATAGGGGCGTGGCAAATTGCGAAAATGTTAAAAATCATAAAATTTTTGTTTTGTAATTGTGATTGTAATTGTAATTTTATTAATATGGTTATCCTGGCACAACAATTTAACAAAAATGATATTACAGTGTCAGTCGCTTATAACATAAATACATTTTCTTAGATTTATAAGTAGTTAATTTAGTATTAGGAAGGAAAGAAAGGGGAAAGAGAAACCGAGAAATGCAACAATGGGGAGAGGGAGTACAAGGAAGAGTAGAGTACAGTATTTAATAATAATAATAACAACAAGGCTATAAATCAATAACGAATGGATCGATTGGAATATATCATCTTTGCAGAAAACTTTGAAAATTCTGCATTAAAAAATACTTGATTCCTTTCTTATAGCAGCAAAATTGAATAAACAAAAGTAAAATTTTTTCCAAAAAATGCAGTTTGTGTATTTCTTCGTTGTGAACTGTACGAGCAATCTGCTTTGAGTGGTACTTTGACTATATTAAATGTCATATATCTATATATGGGGTATTCCATCCCATTTCGACCAATTTTGAACCCGACCCCTTTAGAATTGGCTGAAAGTTTTTCTTCTTTTTCTAGCTTTTCGGAATTTTTTCAAATTTTTTCATCCAACTCAAAAAAGTTATGAATTTTTAAAAAAACACCGTTTTTGTTTTCAAAATGCTATAACTTTTTCAAAAATTGACCGTTTGGTATCTTTTTTTTTTAATTTGTTTTTAAATGTACTTTTCGGAAAAAATACTAAATAATGTTTAAAGTTTTTTTTTGTAATTTTTCAGTTTTTCGAGATTTTTCGAATTTCGCCATTTTGTTTTTTCTCATAAAAAACTTCAATCAATTCTGCAATCATCCCCACTAATCCCGGAGTGGGCCGATATTTTTTTTTTATTTATTGAAAAAAAAACTTTAAAAATTTTTTTGTATTTTTTTCGAAAAGTACATTTAAAAACAAATTTAAAAAAAAAGATCCCAAACGGTCAATTTTTGAAAAAGTTATAGCATTTTGAAAAAAACACCGTTTTTTTTTTTAAATTCATAGCTTATTTTGAGTTGGACACCGTTTTTGTTTTCAAAATGCTATAACTTTTTCAAAAATTGACCGTTTGGGATCTTTTTTTTTTAAATTTCTTTTAAATGTACTTTTCGGAAAAAATACAAACAAATTTTTAAAGTTTTTTTTTTTTCAATTAAATAAAAAAAAAATATCGGCCCACTCCGGGATTAGTGGGGATGATTGCAGAATTGATTGAAGTTTTTTATGAGAAAAAAAATGGCGAAATTCGAAAAATCTCGAAAAACAGAAAAATTACAAAAAAAAACTTTAAAAATTTTTTTGTATTTTTTCCGAAAAGTACGTTTAAAAACAAATTTAAAAAAAAAGATCCCAAACGGTCAATTTTTGAAAAAGTTATAGCATTTTGAAAACAAAAACGGTGTTTTTTTAAAAATTCATAACTTTTTTTGAGTTGGATGAAAAAAATTCTGAAAAACGTCTTTCGTAAGCTGGAAAAAGAAGAAAAACTTTCAGCCAATTCTAAAGGGGTCGGGTTCAAAATTGGTCCAAATGGGATGGCCCCATATATAAAAATTAATCATGGTGAGTGTATGTTCAGATGCTTAAAACTTGAAAACTACTGGACCGACTTTTATAAAATTTTGTAGGTATATTATCTAGGTACTCTAATAGGCTATATTTCCTACCGCTGTGTGGCTAGGGTCTTGAGACCAAAACGTGGACCCGGGTACCACTAGAATGTGTTTATACAATATGGATATCAGATGAAACCTGGTGATGAGTGCTTTACTGCAGAACAATTTTCAAACCTCTGGGTGAATAGGGTCTCGAGATGTAGCCCAAAACTTGGACCCGGCTACCACTAGAATGTATTTATACAGTATAGATATCAAATGAAAGCTGTTGATAAGGGCATTCGTAAAGAGTATTTTTTATACCTCTGGGTGACTAGAAGTAACAAGAAGGTTCAAAACATGCTATCAAGCAATATTTCATGCCATTACTTCGCGGGTATGGGACTAACCATGCTATTGTAACGAATTTGTTGGAATGCCTCGTATCACTAAACTGTTGAATAAATAACTACAATATTCGATAATGCAAAATGGCCTTTATTAGACTAATTTCAATATTACACTTCTATTGCTCGCCAGATATCGTCGACTGTTGTAGTGTCATGTAGTGCCAGCCAACTAAAAACTAAAAATAAAAGTAAAAACTGAAATAGCTGGCATCACCCCAACATGCACCATGCATGTATGCACTTGGCATTACTGGGTGAGAGAGTCGAATGACGGAGAATTCTGATTGGCTGAATCCTCCGTTAGTCGACTCTATCACGCCATCGCATCATACGATTTTCCCGTTATGCACTTCTGCATACCGGCAAAGCTGCTTTTGAAGCGTCAGCATTTTTTCAACAGTTTTCAGTTTGGATTGAGCCGGCACACAATGTAAGCGTTTTACACGCGAGTGCAACATGTCGCGAATGGACGAAGTAACAAACGGGAAATTATGTTAAGTGAATTTTAACTAACTTTACATCATTTAGTGTGCTATTCTAATTAATAGAAGATCGGATATAAATAAATAAACTAAAAACTAAATTGTGTGCGTGCTTCCATAACTAAAGGAATTTTACAGGCGGTGATAAAAATATGCCGCTGGTGCAGCAATTGATTTATTTTTCCTATTAAAGTATACAGGCGGTGATATAAGAAATGCCGCCAAAGCGGCAAACGATACACAGTTTATTTGACCAATCGGGCGGTGATAAAAATATGCCGCCGGTGCAGCATGGGGCTGTAAAACCCAACAATTAAGTGGCCTCCAATGCCACTTTACACAGTTGCTGCTTTTATACTATGTGCTGTGTCGCTCGCATACTTCTAGGCATTTCTATTTCTAGAATCTACTACTTATTTATCAGCTATAAACTTATCAGCTATAACTACAGATGCAAAATCATCATAGTTTCTCTCATAGCCCATACGCGTGTATATGTGAGTGATACTTGCACAATTATTGCATACTTTCGGGAGTATCTTAAATAAATGCGTTGCTTCTCCGCTGCGTGTACGTACATATGTGTAGACATAATGATTGATTCGTTTATGTAGATACAAGTGACTGCCTGCTTTATTGTTGTTGTGGCTTCATTTACTTAGCATCAGACTAGTGATATGAGTATCACTTAGTGTCACTAATATTCGTCACACTGCCCTCCACCTAAATCTGATCGTCCCGATCAGACAAATTTCTCCGTCTAACTACTGTTAGCCTCTTCAAATGAACCACCATTCTGTTTCGTGGTTTCCCATTTGTTTGCATGCGGTAGATGACATCACTGATCCCCTTCACAACTCTGTGCGGGCCTTCCCAAATTCGGATGGAAAACTTTCCGCCGGTGAGGGTTGTATAGCAGTACCAAATCTCCCTCCCGGAAACCCTCCGAATTATTTTTCTTGTCGTACCTGTGTTTCATATTACTACTCATTACCCTGGGCCGTTCCCTCACACTCTGTTGTTTGGCCAATGAACTACTTCGTAGAACTTGCGCTTGACGGATTGGCTTTGCATAATCAGTATCGTTCCGACGCTTCACAACAGTAGTGTGCCCTGGCTTGAAACCACCCTTGCATTCTTTCTGCGAAATTCTTTCCTTCGTTTCTTTGCGTCCGTTTGGGTTTGTCAATGCCAGTGTTTCTCTCGCAGGTATCTTTGATTTTGCTTTGTTTGGCACATTCCTTCCACCAACCTTTACCTTTGACTTTCGTGGTCTTTGTCGACTCTTCTCCACCAGTACTCGATTACTGCTGAACCCTTTTCCAAACTAAAGTTAAGTGGCACATCCTGGTTCTCATAACGCATCACCCTTCTCTGCATATCGATCTTAATGTCATGGTCAACCAAGAAGTCCACTCCCAATATGACTTCATCAACGATCTCCGCCACAACGAATTCGTGTAAAACTGTGACCTTTCCAATTAAGACTTCACATATCACTTCTCCCTGGACTTGGTTATACTCGCCAGTGACCGTACGCAACCTTGCTCCAGATAACGGTTTTACTCTCCTGTTGACCAAGTCAGATCGGATTAAGGAATGAGATGCGCCCGTATCTACAGTCAGTACACGTTCTTTGCCATCCACATTCCCTCTGACGGTAAGAATGCTAGCTCTCGATCTCTACATCTTACTCGCTCTTGCTTATCCCCTCCAGCTTTCTTATTAAGACCACCCATGCTGTTGAAACCACTAGGATCAAGATCGCAATGACGTGCAATGTGACCGGGCTTCCCGCATTTGAAGCATTTGATAACTCTTTCACTCCGCTTTTACGATCCTTTCAGCACCTCCAATATTGTGTTCACCCAGTCTGGCCTTTTCACCTGCACATGGCGTGCTTTGGACGCTGGCTTACACAGAAGCGGTGCTGTTTCCTGAATCAGAGCATGTGATACCGTTTCTGCGAATGTAGGTTTTGGGTTTGCGTATGTTGCTCGCTTAGTTTCGATATCCCGTATTCCATTAATAAAGCTCTGGATTTTTACCCTTTCGGTATATTCCACGGGTGCGTCCGCATTCGCTAAATGTGCCAGCCTTTCAACATCCGACGCAAACTCTTGCAATGTTTCACCAGGCCTCTGGAAGCGGTTTAGTAACTCCATTTGGCCTATCTGTTTTCTATGCTCGCTTCCATAACGTCTCTCGACAGCGGCCATCAATGTTATATAGTTGTTCCGCTCTCCTTCGGGAATCGTCTGTAGGATTTCGGCTGCTGGCCCCTTCAATGCTACGAATAGAGCTGCAACTTTATCTTCAGCATTACAGTTGTTCACTGCTGCGGTCTTCTCAAACTGTAGCTTAAAGACCTGGAAAGGAACAGAACCGTCAAAGGATGGTGTTTTTACCTTTGGATTGCTTGCTGAAACAGCTGTTCGATTTGGTTGTAACTGCTCCATACGACCTTTTAAATCATCTACTTCTGCCTGAAATTTATTTAAGCAAATTAAAAAAGAATCTTATAGGCGAATTATAAAAGTGTAAAGTAGTTAACGATGTTAATATAAATTACCTTATGTATAAAAAGTATTTAAAATACTCAGAAAGCCATCTTTCGAACAAGAAAAATCTATCTTACAAAATTTAGAAATTCTATTGAACTCAATTAAGGCTTTAGTAATTGAAGCATTCTGCGCATAAAGAGCCCTAAGAACACCAATATGAAAGAACTCAGAAGCACGAAGAGCTCTAGCCGGTATATTAATGAAAATCCTCTCCATGAGCACAGGGCAATCAACAACCCCACGTAACAAATCGAAAACGAAGGACAGCAATAAAATTGTCCTCCTGTTCTGCAATGATTTTAAGTTAATCAATAAGCAACGAGCTTTATAAGTCGGTATAGGATCCGAGAAGCGCAGACTGCGTAATGCAAAGTGTTCGAATATTGAGCAATTTTTGCATCCTGCGCTTCCAGTTTTGATGATACCTGTTCCAAAATTTCTGCCGACATTTCAGATATACGTGCCTCTTGCGCTTCCAATTGAGATGCCATATATGTCTTTTGGTCTTCCAGTTGAGATGACACTTGCGACGTCATTTCTGAAATACGTGCCTCCTGTAATTCCAGTTGGGATGCCAGATATGTCTTCTGCTCTTCCAGTTGGGATGCCATATATGTGTTCTGTTCTTCGAGCTTTGCTGACATATTTGTGGATATTTGTGATGACATTTCTGTTATGCGTGTCTCCTGTGCTTCCATCTTGGATGTTACTGTCAATGTTTGTGCAGATATTGCTGCCAAAATCGCGTTCAAGTCTGTGCTGGTAACTGTCTGCGAGGTTTCGTTTTTCTCTTCAATTTTTGTTGTTGTCTCGTCGATATCAAGATGAAAGACATACTCTTCCACGTTAATTCCTTCTGCTTCCATTGCCTCTCGTACTCGTGCCTGAAGTTCGAGTTTAATAGCGGTTGTATTCAATCCACGGTTCTCCAACTCATCCTTCAGTTGCTGGATCTTCAATTCACTTAACTTTGCCATGTCCTTGTTGTCCTCTGGAATTTATTCAACAATTCCTCTTCTGACACCAATTGTAACGAATTTGCTGGAACTCATATTATTTACAACCTTCTGCTAACGTTCGAATCACTAAAATGTTGAATAAATAACTCCAATATTCAATAATGCGAAATGACCTTTATTAGAATACTTTCAAAATAACACTTCCATTGCTCGCCAGATAGCGTCTTAAATCAAACTGATTTTCGTGCCTCTACGGTTGCTGCTTTTATATTCTGTGCTGTGTCGCTCGCCTACTTCTAGGCGTTTCTATTTCTAGAATCTACTACTTATTTATCAGCTATAACTACAGATGCATGAGTGATACTTGCACAATTATTGCATACTTTCGGGAGTATCTCAGATATTTGCATGTGGTTGTGCGTTGCTTCTCCGCTGCGTGTACGTACATATGTATAGACATAATGATTGATTCCTTTATGTAGATACAAGTGACTGCCTGCTTTATTGTTGTTGTGGTTTCATTTACTTAGCATCAGACTAGTGATGTGAGTATCACTTAGTGTCACTAAAATTCTTTCCACGTAGTGAATCCCATGCTCGCGTATTACGCACAGTGTTGAATATCAGCAACTCTCGATTGCAGATGTCGCCCGCTTATGCTATAATATTCGTAGGTGGCATTATATGACTAGCAGGAACTTTCGACTACCGAATGACAGATGTCGCCCGCTCATAACGCTATTTATTACCCGTCGTAAGTGCGTCACAGCAGTGTTATTGGCGGCATTGGGGTGAAGTTTTGACTAACAGCAACTTCCGATTACCGAATTACAGATGTCGCCCGCTCATGTTATAATATTCGTAGGTGGCATTTTATTACTATGAGCAACTTTCCATTACAGAATTACAGATGTCGCCCGCTCATAACGCTATTTATTACCAGTCATTAAAAACGAATTGTAGTGTATGTCCAGATGCTTAAAACTTGAAATCTACTGGACCGACTTTTATAAAATTTTGTATATATATTATCTAGGTACCCGAATAGGCTATATATTTCATACCGCTGGGTGGCTAGGGTCTTGAGACCAAAACGTGGACCCGGGTACCACTAGAATGTGTTCATACAATATGTATATAAAATGAAAGCTGTTGATAAGTGCTTTACTGCAGAACAATTTTCAAACCTCTGGGTGACTAGGGTCTCGAGATATAGCCCACAACGTTGACCCGACTACCCCTAGAATGTGTTTATGCAATATGGATATCAAATGAAAGGTTTTGATAAGGGCATTCGTAAAGAGTATTTTTTATACCGCTGGGTACTAGAAGTAATAAGAAGGTTCAAAACCATGCTATTTTTATACCGCTGGGTGACTAGAAGTAACAAGAAGGTTCAAAACATGCTATCAGGCAATATTTCATGCCATTACTTCGCGTGTGTCGGATTAACCATGCTATTTTATATGAGAAAAATTTCTTTCCACGTAGTGAATCCCATGCTCGCGTATTACGCACAGTGTTGAATAGCAGCAACTCTCGATTGCAGATGTCGCCCGCTTATGCTATAATATTCGTAGGTGGCATTATATGACTAGCAGGAACTTTCGACCACCGAATGACAGATGTCGCCCGCTCATAACGCTATTTATTACCCGTCGTAGGTGGCGCCACAGCAGTGTTATTGGCGGTATTGTGGTGAAGTTTTGACTAAAAGCAACTTCCGATTACCGAATTACAGATGTCGCCCCCTCATGTTATAATGTTCGTAGGTCGCATTTTATGACTAGGAGCAACTTTCGATTACCGAATTACAGATGTCGCCCGCTAATAACGCTATTTATTACCAGTCATAGGTGGCGTCACAACAGTGTTATTGGCGGCATTGGGTGATGAAGTTTTGACTAACAGCTACTTCCGATTACCGAATTACAGATGTCTCCCTATCATAATACCAGTACTAAGTACTAAGTAGATTAGCACAGAAGAGTTATTGGCGTTACTGGCGGAATTGAGTTGAAGTGTTGAGAATTGATGTTATGTCGAAGATGAGTCTGTAGTGGTACTGCTGTTAGTGGCACCATTGCGCCACGGTATAACGAAACAGTGTGTTAACTTCAGTAACACCAGCCAGCAATTCCAACTTTCGCTCAGCTAAAATTCCATCGCCAAAAATCTCTAAAAGAAAATCAAGTGCGCAGAAAAGTGTGCAGCATTTAGTACCATGTAGTCATAAGCGATAACAGCCTAACTTCTATCACTTAGGTGGTATTTGCTATCGACCACATGGTACTAATTATTGCATGCTTTTCTGCGCACTTGATTTTGGGCAAAAGGAAGTTTGCCGGGGTCAGCTAGTATATATATAGAAGTTGAATTAGTTCGAATAGTGAAAAAATCCACCATTCGCTAGCTTTATTTAACATTGGGATGTATGAAATTATGTATTTTCATTTCATATCAGCTTGACATACATATTTATGCAAAGTTAATGCAACATACATAAATGGTTGAGAATGCATCATCCCCCTCCACCAGCCCATAATATGGAACCGTAGTGAAATACTTGGGGGTCACCTCTGACACCAAGCTCATCTGGAAGAAACACTTCGACTCCATGACAACTAGGACCACGAAGTCCATCATGGTATACAAAAGTTTAGCGGGCAAATCAAGAGGCTGCAGCCCAAATGTTCTAAGATGGATTTATAGCATGATAGTAAAACCCATGATAACATATGGCTCGATAGCCTGGGCATCGAGGACAACTCGAGCGACGACGAGGCAAGCGCTAACAAAACTTCAACGACTGGCGTGTGTGTGCATTACGGGAGCTATGCGCACATGCCCCACAACGGCGCTTGAAGCTATCCTCAACCTAACCCCGATACACATAGCGATAGAGCAGTCAGCCAAGCGAACCCTCCTGAATATCGCCAAAGAGGGCTCGGGCAATGGTAAAGTTAAAACGTCACGGAACGTGGAGGAATTGAGAAGATTCGAATCTCTCAACTCCCGAGAGATGATATCCTCAGGCAGGTAGTTTTTGAGAAAATATACAAAGTAGAATTAAGTAACAAGATTACATGGAATTAAAGGAAACTGAAAAGCATCCACCGGCTACACAAGATCGTATGGTACACGCAGGTGGCTCCATGACGCCAGAGGGGATGGAATTCGGAGTCTTCGGACCCAGAGCCAAAATATAAATATCTCTGGGAGTACACCCGAGCATTTTTTAATCGGAAGTATTCGCCATAAGTCAGTGCGCTGACCTGAACCTTCAGCGCGGATAATCCAATGAAACTATTACCATACTCTGTGACAGTCAGGCCGCACTCAATGCAATTTCGGCTTTCGAAATAAAGTCAGCGCTAGTCCTTGAGTGCGTAGAAAAGCTGAATAAATTAGGAGCACACAACGTAGTCCTGTTGGCCTGGGTCCCAGGCGACAGGGGAGTAGAGGGTAATGAGCAGGCGGACAACCTTGCCAAAGAGGCAGCAACTGCACGACCCATCGGTCCCAAGCCGTTCCTGCCAGTGGGCCACAAGAAAATAGGGGGAATTTATTAGTTGAAGAAAGGGAAAAGAGAGTAGAACACTGGCGCAATACGCCAGATTTGAGACCTTCTAATCTACTGTTAGGATCTTATATAGTGCAATAATAGGCCTCTCGAAAGATAACCTAAGAATCCTAACAGCTATTCTTACAGGACATTGTAGACTGAACAGCCATTGTGGTGATTGAAACCACTTTTAATTATATATATAAAGAAACTTTTATTCAACAAAGAATACGCCTAAATGTATGCGTCAATATCTTTTTAAATTTTTCACCATAATGTAAATTTTTCAAAATTGAAAAATCAATATTGAAAATTAAAATATTGTTAAAACATTTTAAAATTACAAAGTTCAAAGTAACTAAAATACAAAGTTAAATAAAAATAATAAGAACCCTAAAGCCATATACAGAAGCTGGGCATACAATCGAATAACACATGCCGATTTGACACAATCTCAAGACGTAGGGCTAAGTTTATGAGCACACCATGACCAGATCATTCCCACATTCATTCCTTCAAGACAAGCAAACTTCTAGGGTTCATCAGGGAAGTCGGCTTGGATTAGGTGCTGTGAAGGAGATGAGAGCACAATAGACAAATGGACGCAGTGCTATCCTCTATAAATTATCTATATATCTATCTACATCTCTGGGGGAAAAAAAATTTCGTTAAAATTTTAAACATTTCGTTAAAAATCTTAAAGTAAAATTCCATTTTTTGGTATGTTTGCATGTACATATGTCTGTTTGTATGTATTGTCTGTGCACTAATGCCTGGTTTTCCAGTGCTACAGTTAAAGTTGACTAGAGTTTAACCTTGCCACTTTGGCCATTTAAGCTGAAATAAACAGCACAATTTTATGTTATCGAACAAATTTGCAAGGTTAAAACTCTATTCAACTTTAACTGGAGTTTAAACTTACACTGAAACCCCAGGCATAAGAAGATTTAATCTCCTTCTATATACTAAAAACTCTGTGCGTAGTAAGATGATCAATAAATATCGTTTGCATAAAAATAATAAAGTTACTGTATTTACAAACATAATATATTAATGAGACAAGAGACAGGCACGTAGCATAAAATTTTAGTGCTGTGAACACTCAAAACTTCGTTTGGCAGGATCATTAACAAGATTAAAACTAAAAAATTTAAAATTGTACGTTGTGACACGCATAAAATTTAAACATTATTACTGCGCCAATGCGAAGAGAAAGACGACAAAGGTAATTGTCAAATCACCATTCAGTTTGCACAGTGAACAGGGTTGCCAGTCAACAACTGACAGATACTAAGGTGACCTAAGATACTAAGGTATCTAAGACAAATTTAGAAAAAATTTCATTTTCGCCCTCCCCCAGCTCCGAAACGCCGCTTGAGCAAAGGGTATCCCACATCTAAAACTCTGAAAATTAATGAGGAAACAATTGTCACTCTAACAGCTGTACAAAATACACTGAAGGGAGTAGAATCGAAGGTGCAGCAACCGACCGATCAGTTACGGGTGCTAGATCGAGAGTATCTCTTAGAGAATTGTTGATGTGGAAACTAAACTCACAAAACGGATCGAAGAGAAGATTTCGTCGCTTTCTGCTGCTGTCGCTGAATCATCGGAGCGTATACTATTGCTGAATGATAAGCTGGAGAAGCCTGAGCCAGATGTCGAAGAGTTAAAGGCGGATTTTGCAAAAAGCTTTGAAAATAGATCGACTCCTGACATTTCTGCTGACGCTGTCGCATTCGGTGTTCCGTTCAAGGAAGGAGAAAGCCTGAAAAGCATTCCTTGTTTGTCTGTCCATTGACTTTCAGTCTCCACAAACTAGATACATTTTTCCGTCAAAGCCGGTGCGTCTGGAGTAAATGCAGCAATTATTAAATTTCATTCGCCTCTGGATGGGAATCGCACTCTCCGAGGTTTTGGCGACTACCGTAGGTGTACGAAATCCGCCGTTACTTTGGCATCTCATGGAATACAGGGTAATTTTAATCTGCATGAGAGTTCGATGTTGTTCATTTTAACGCGCATAGCCTGAGCATAGAAAAGATGGATGTTGTTTGAGCTGCTGATATCATTGGCGTCTGCGAAACCTGATTTATACCTGAAGTCAAAGACATAAAGGACTACGTACTGTATAGGACTACGTAATGTATAGGACTACGTACTGTATAGGAAGGATAAAAATGGTGGAGGTGTAGCTATATATTGTAGAAAGAATCTTAGAACTCGGTTAATATCAGGTATTTCTGATAGGTGTACTGAGCATTTGTTAGTTGAAGTGTATAGTTCATTGTACAAAGTTCTTTTATCGTGCGTCTATAATCCTCATAAATTTATATTTTACAATGTTGCCCTCGGTTGCTATTTTACTGATTTTATTATATGTGGAGATTTTAATGTAAAAATTGTATGTAGTTACGTGTATAGCATTCTCTTGTTAAGCGTTGTTTCCGGTGTTGGTTTTGGTGTAGTTAACATGGCTGTTTCTCAAAAGGTTTGGGCAAAATTGAAGTGCTCGTCTTATCGATTATTTCAATGTGTCCGATATGTCAATTGTTTTAAAGTTTAATCAATCGGCGTTTGTCTAGGACCATGGAAGAATTTTCTGTTCATTTGGCGTTAAGTTTCATGACAATGATATAGTTTATAGTCCGTCCTTTTTCTAATATTACCAATGCTGAACGTTAATAATTTTGCTCAAATTACCTCGTCGGTTTTTTGCGGTCTGAGCTCGGTACATGAAAAATTAAGATTCTTGAACGAAGTCCTGGCATATCTATATACGGCTCTTGTTCCGGTACGTACCTATCGTGGTAATTCTTGTGGCAGCGCAATAAGAGATATGTACTCCATTTGGAAAAGGCACAGCAATGAAACCAATTCGCGTTGTCCGAAACGAGACCACTACCATTATAAAGCGAGAGAAGTATAAATATTTTAGTACAATGTTGGATCATTGCCGAATCATGTTTTGTGGCGTAATTTAAAAAATCTTCGTGTACATGTAAGTGACAGTTTTGATTGTTCCCTCTGTCCTGACTTCCTAAATGATGCATTTGTTTGCCGTTTCCCTGCCTTGTGTTGGTACTAGTTCCTCAACCTGTTCTTCCTCTGTCGTGCCTGTCTGGGAAGCCTTTGAGTTTAAAAATGTGTCGGGATATGATGTGGTTGGATGCATTTGTAAGACAAGTTCGAATGCAATTGGAGAAAACAACATACCCATAAAATTTGTGAAATTAATTGCACCATATGCCAACTCTTACCCATATTCTGAATCACAGCATCACAACTTCATGCTTCCCTGATGGGTGGAAAGTTGCACGGTTCCACCCATCGCCAAAACTAAGTCCGCGTGTTGTCCCAGCGATTTTCGGCCTATAAGCACCTTGCCTGCTCTCTCAAAAGTCTTCGAGATACTGCTGACTTGACTTTTCGAACGTTTTTGACTCGGTGAATTATGACTTGCTTTGTATGAAGCTAAACCATTTTTTTTGTTTTAGGGAGTCCGCAACGCGTCTCATGCGGAGCTATCTGACGGGTAGACCTCAGCGTGTCGAAATGGGCTCCGAAACTTCTGGTCTAAAACCGTTGTTTACTGGGGTACCGCAAGAATCTATTTTGGGCCGCTACTGTTCAGTATTTTTACTAACGATATTTTATATATGTGTCAGCATAAGCACATGCATGCATATGCTTACATACAGCTATATCTATCCGGGAATCATGAGGACACAACTTATATATGCTCGATGTTGTCTTATGTCTAAATAGTCATAAATCTTATGTGCTGCCTATAGCAAAAAAGAGAATAGATTTCCAAAATATACCACCTGTGTACGTTGTCAACAAAGACCTAAAACTAGTACCCAAAGTAACTTTTCTTGGCTTCATTATACAACTTTGACTTGCGACGGTCATGTAAATTCTGTTGTTAGTAAGGTGTATAATGTTATGAGGAACCTGCGAATGTCTGCAATTTTTACACATCAACGTTAGTAGAAAGCTTGCCATACAATTAATTATGCCGATAATTTGGTACTCTTAGCTAGTGTACAGCAAGTTGAGTTCCCAGTCTGCATACAAAATTGATGTAGCATTCAACCATGTCATCCGGTATGTATTCGGATTAAGTAAGTTTGACCATATATCTGGCTGGGGATCGCGTTTGTTGGGCTGTGGAATTTCAAATTACCTGTAAGTCAGAAATTGCATTTTTCTCTATCGACTTATTAGTTAGTAGTTACAAAGAGCCAATCTATGTACTTATATGCAATATAATCGTCGTTGAGTGCGGCCGTATTTTGGGCGCTCTCCTTGTGTAAAAATTTTATTATTGTTTTATTTAATTATTGATTTATTTTGTTAATTGTTGCTAAACGTAGACAAACAAACGGTTTTCTCAGTTAAATATCGCTGTGAAAAGGGAAAGATTCATTTACTGACTGATATTAAATAATAACAATCAAAGGCCTTAGTTTTGAGCAAATCTGCCTTTGCTAAAACCCTATCATGCCATGTGTTTGTGGGCAGAGAGTTATTCGCGCGGCTCAGTCCAAAGTGCAGTGCGCTAAGTGTACTGACTTCTTCCACTTGGAATGTGTTGGCTTGTTGTTGGCAGATTTGGAGTACTTACTGAATGCAGGCGGGAATTTCTTTTGTAAACGGTGTGAGACTGCTCGTCGGCAATCAATTAGTTCACCTCCGCCCAAAACCATCTCATACGCTGTTTCTGGGGAAGCCGCTGCTTATAATTCAGTATCACCTAATTCGAATACAACATCTACTATAAATCGCGCCTGTTTAGGCAGGATGCCTAACTTTTCCGCATCTGATTGCGATCCTCTTAATGCAACTCTGCAATTCGATACTCGACTTAATTTATAACCACCCACACCATCACCGCCATATGCATATGTATGCATGTACATGTACGTGTATGGGTGCCTTTTGTCAGCACTCATGCATATGCATGTCGGGGTTGATGTTCCCCTCCCAAACGGAGGATTTTGCGGGTCAACGGTTGTCGCTTTCGATACAGCCAACCAGCTCACATCTGCCGCCACCGATCTCTACCGTTCTTCCACGATCTTCAGGTAATATTGTAACCAGGTTATTTTATATATTCACCCAATACAGTTCACCCATTATAACGAGAAATCTCGTCTATCTGTTTGTTTCTCTATTCCACACGCCATATTCCCACTGAGATCGACCCCGTTGCGCCCACCGACTCAGGAGCAGACGCACCCCGGCCGAACATTTGGTCCATCTTCACCAGGAATTTGAAATACAGCACCTAAATTACAGTCCACAACAAAAGATCATAGCTGACCGCACCGAAATTGCAGAAATTTCCATAAAAAGTTATCCGGAGAATTTCGCCAAAACCAACAGCTATACCACAAAAAGTTTGAACGTTATTATTTCACAACAGCGTCAAAAACTGAGCAAGCGACAGCCAGTGGAAGCCACTGCAGCACAACAAGCTACTTGCCACGCCAAACCAGCATATCGCCAATAAAAGTAAGTGCAATATTTCTTGCCACATTTTTTGGTTATAAAATTAAATAAAACCGTGTATAAAATCGATTCAAAGTGCCGCACGCGTAAGTGATTGTATTTAACCGCGAAAAGTGTAAAAAAGTTTTTTTGGTGTCGAAAAGAAAAAGTGCAAACGCGAAATATTAACGTTGTGTTTAGATTCCTTGTGACTATCTGGTCTGTCCCCCCACCAGCGTTAAGGCTCTCCGGACCCAGCACAAGGAAGAGGTGCACATAACCTCACATTCGATTGCAGCAATTTTCATTTTTCTTTTTGCATCACGTTAATTTCACTATTTTTCAAATAAATTTTTGTTACACAGTTTCTCCGTTTTTCGCACAAGATTTATTACACGTTTTTACACTTTTCGTCGGTTTTATATCAGCGCGCGCACTTATTTATAACAAATTTGAACGTTGAAGTGGCGAGTGGCCCCTTTATTTCCACAAAAGACGTTGTTTTTGGTCTCCCCTTCTCCCTGATTTTTCGACACAAAATAAGCTGCAGTCAGTGAAAAAATAAACAAATTGAAATCCTTAAATAAAGGGTTTTTTTGTATTTGGTTGGGTGACTCGCTAAGTTTATTCAAACTTATATTCCTCAATTAATTCGCTAACAACTTTTCATCCAGAAATATGGAAGCTCATATCAGGTTGGCCGATCGAATAACCCAGTTCGAGACCGACTTTAATGATATAAGTGCGGCTCTGCACACAGTACACACTCTTGCAATACAGCAAAAAGAGCTGCAAACTAAGTGGGAAAAAAACAGAGCCCGCCCTCGATGAGTTACTTGACTCTGACACGCTTGAAGCAAAACAGATTTTAGCGGTCAAGATCAAGCATAAGGCGGCATATGCCGTATTCCTGAAATGGCTGTCCAACATGAACTTCAAGCTAAATTGATGCAGGAAAAAGATAGGGAGGTTCGACCTGAAGGAGAACGCGCGCGCGAAACTAGTATCCGCCTGCCAGCTTGCGATACTGAGGTATTCAAGGGTGACTACCTATCTTGGCCAACATTTCGGGACCTGTTCACGGCCATCTACTAATATAACAGACGCCTAAGCCTGGTAGAAAAGTTGTTCCACCTTAACCAAAAGACACAAGGTGAGGCAAAGGACATCGTCAAGAAATGTCCCTTGACAAATGAAGGCTTCGAGACAGCCTGGAGAAACTAAAGTTGAGGCAAAGAGATTCATTCGTCTTTCCACCTAGGGCTTCCAGTACTTTGTCCGAGTTCGAAAGAAAATTGCGGATATGAAACCCCCCTTTTTCATGGACACGTTTAACATCGAGCGCGAGGTGAACGGCCTCTTCTTCAGTGTCCACGCTATCTAACATATCGTCCACGTAATGGTTTTCAAGTATGCATCTCGCGGCATTAGGGAAGTCATTCTGAAAGTCAGTTGCATTTTTATTTTTAACGAATTGTGCGCAGCTTGGCGAACATTTGGACCCAAATGTCATCACTGACATAATAAGATGAGTTGGCTCGAGTTTTCTTGGCTCGTGCCAGAGGAGTCGGAGAAAATTTTGGTCCTCAGAACGGATTCGTACCTGATGGAACATTTCTTCAATATCGGCGGAAATGGCGAAATGTTTTTGACGAAACTTGAAAAGAACTGATAGCAGTGGCGTTGTCAGATCTGGACCGGTGAACAATAGAGAGTTGAGTGATACGCCATTTACTTTAGCTGCAGCGTCCCATACAAGGCGAACCTTGCCTGGCTTATTTGGATTACACACGGCAAATACTGGCAAATACCAATAACTTTCGACGGCAGTATCCTCTGGTGTTATTCGCCTTGCATATCCCTTTCGAAGGTAGTCAACCATTTTGGCTTGAAGTATCTCTGAAAGTTTAGGGTCGCGCTGCATTTTATTTAGTAAACATTGAGCCCGGTATTTTGCCATAGGCAGGCTGTCTGGTAGCCGCACATTCGGGTGCTTCCAAAGCAGTCCGGTTTCAAATCGTTCACCTACTCGAACCGTGAGTTGCTCTTGTAGTTGGGCGGCGAGCTGCTCCTCTTTGGACATCAGAGCTGCGTCGTTAGCTACCACGCCTAAATTGTCGAGGCATAGAAATGATTTAACGACTTGTATCAACTCTTTATGCTCAGAGCAATCACATATGTGATAAAGATGTTGTCCTGTGACTTGGAGTGGCGGTGACCCCTGGCCTTTGATGGTCCACCCTAGCTTAGTTTTTTCGGCAATAGGAAAATTATCACCACCTTGTTTAGACTTTACTGCAAGGCCAAGAGCAGCATTGTTTAGTCCGATCAAAAGCTGCGGCACTGCGTTGTGATAAGAATGCAATGGAATATCCCTTAGATACTTAAGATACTTGATTTTAATTGCAAAGCGTCTAGAGATTGAGTAGGCAATTCTAGTTTCTTTACGGAACGTACAGCTTTTAATGGAAACTTTTCATTGCCATTCTTGGAAGATATGGCTAGGTCGACCATAACGGAGTCATCCTCATAGCGGTGCGTGTCGCCTGTCCACCGTAAGCAAAGAGGTTGCGGTGTGCCTCTTACGTCCAGTCTTTTCAAAAGCTCTTCATCGATGAGGGTAACAGAGGACCCATCATCTATAAACGCATATGTCGACACTGTGTTAACGCCTGCATGCAAAATTACAGGTAATACACGGAAAAAAGTATTCCCCTCACTTAAGTTATCGAGAGTTAATGTTAGCCGTTTGTGTTTTGTTTGTAACGTTAGACGAATGATTTCCACTAATAGGTGCGGACTCGCTGTGCAATAGTGGGTGGTGGTACCGCGTGCAGCCATTTACCCCACATGTATTATTAGATGTACAGTCATAAACTGTATGTTTCCTCAAGCATTTGTAGCACAATTTATTTCGACGTACAGTGTCCCACCTTTGAGGTCGCGCCATATCCTTGAAAGAGGTGCAATTAGACAAAGAACTACAATCCTCGCTACACACGATACAGCTTACCGATTTTGTGTGGTGATTAATAGAACCACGTTTCCTCATCTTTGTTTGCTCAGTTGGTACGAGCACACAGTTGGCTCCTTGTGCCAGTTGAAAGAGCCAATCACTGAAAATTTGAAGATTGCAATTCGTTAGACCTTGCTTGTGCATGCCCCAGTACGCCGGTAATAGTCCGGGTAACTTCGATACTAGTTTTTGCTCCAGATCCGGATTGGTCAAATGATTATCTAGCCCTGATGCTTTCATAGTTGCACATATATTTTGCACAGCGATGGCGAAATCTACTATAGTTTCAAGCTGACTTTCTGAAGGAAGTGGCAACTCCTTGATCTGATTTTGGAGTTCATTGATTATTAGTTCGGGACGACCAAACCGCATTCTTAAAGTTGAGATGATTTGTGGTACACAGGAAGAATGCAGATATAGATTCTTTACCGCATTGCGCGCCGGGCCCTCTAGAGATTTTCGGAGCCTCAAAAGTTTCTCCGCATCGGAAAACCCACATATCTCAGTTGTTTGGTTGAAAGTGGCGTAAAAGAGTGGCCACTCTGATGGCTTGCCATCGAACTTAGGTATTTCTTTAGCGATGCTACTTCGAGCGGCGATTTGCTCTCTGGTTAATCGATGAGGAGAAACCATGGAGCATGCCGTAGTGAATGGTAGATCAGCAGGAGGTACTGATGAGTTTTGCAGAGGAAAGCTAGCCTGATTCGTTACAGATGTCATTCGGAGCTGTTGTTCCAAACACGATATTCTATTTAATAATGTCTGTATGTCAGTTGCCGGTGGGTTGATAGCTCCCGGTTGGCTTCTCCGAATTTCAAGTAAAACACCATTACCTGTATTTAGGTGACCTACTTTCGATGCGCATGCTGAATTCGATACATGCGATTTAAAGGGTTGGTTCGCATTAAAGTTGACTGGAATCAAGGTCGAACATTCGCGCGGTTGCTCTGATACGGCTTTAGCGTCATCATCCAAGCATATTGTTTCGATGCGATCCAAGAGTTCACGTTCTTGTACTACCAGAGCTTCCCTCTGCTTGAGTATCTCCCCCTGTTCTTGAAGTAGTTCAGCTGTGCGCCGATATTCTTGTGCTTTAAGCTGCACCGATCGCGAACTAGTGGAAGATACTGAGTCACTACGGCTGGCATGACGATGTATGGACAATGGTGGTGCACATGAATTGATGGCGGTCACTTTACTCGATCCGTTAGTAGATGGCCGTAGTTGCTCTCCGGTAGCCTCTCCAAACCAGTTGTTGGTGGCCAAAGTAAATGCCAGCGATGTTGGCGCACTTGTGTTTGCACCCGACGTAAACTCTGTTTGAAGTAGCCTCGGCAACGTATTCTGCGGAGCTGGAAGATTGGCAGTGGTATTTTCTCCGGAAAATATATTGCGTTCAAACCAGTTGTTGTCGGCATTGGCAAATGCCAGCGATGTTGACGCACTTGTATTTGCGCCCGACGTTAACTCTGCTTGAAGTTGCCTCGGCAACGTATTCTGCGGAGCTGCAAGATTGGCAGTGGTATTTTCTCCGGAAAATATATTGCGTTCAAACCAGTTGTTGTCGGCATTGGCAAATGCCAGCGATGTTGACGCACTTGTATTTGCGCCCGACGTTAACTCTGCTTGAAGTTGCCTCGGCAACGTATTCTGCGGAGCTGCAAGATTGGCAGTGGTATTTTCTCCGGAGAATATATTACGTTCAGCGTTCTGGTGTATTTCCAGACCTCCAGATGTGTCATTCAAAGCTGCAAAGTTGGCAGCGGTATGTCCATCAATATGATTTTGCGATTCCGTATTTGTCGACATATTTAAGGAAACGGCAGCAAATTATGATAAAAATTTTTTAATTTTGTAAAAAATGAACTAAATTTCTTGAACCCGGCGTATGCAAATAAATAAACTCTTCAATTAAATACTTTAAATTTATTTCAATTATTTGACAAACTTTACCGTAGGTTAAAAAATTTTTAGTTTGCTGCTGTCCGTTTCAAGCGATGTTTTCAGAATGATTTTTCATACTCCCGTTTGCCAGTTGCTAGCCACGCCGCATGAATAATTACGGACTTCTCCCCTTTGTCGCTTGCCATTATTTAAGAACCAATCGGCGATCGACATATGATGTGCTTTATTTGTCGCAATGAAAAGCTCTTGATGGTGATGCTGCCAGGCTGTTCGTAACAATGATAATACATATTAAATTATATATAGAAGATGAAAACTTTTATCGCAGAGTGTAACAACTCACATAATTATGCACAAACATACATACTTACGTATAAGCGAACAAGGAGAAATGGAATTGTCAAACGATAGCGAGCACACATGCGTACAAATATATATTTGGTATATTTAGCTTAGTTATAAGAACTTTTATTGTAAATCAATGGAAGCCACTCAAAAATCGTATAAAAGAAGCGGCAAATTCTTGGCTTAGAAGTCGTAGAGTGAGATATATGGTGGGCTGTGTTGAACATCCACTACAGAGCAGCTGGTGGTGTCAAACTTCAGCTGTTTATGATAGGTATACCGCCGAGTCGTGTAAAACGTTCGACGACTACGTATTTTACTAGGGATCCGGTGAGTTGTGTAAAACGCTCACCGATTACGTATATTCACCAGGCATACCACCGAGGCGTGTAAAACACTCGGTGATTAAACATATTATAATCACATCCGTATATACATATATATATCCGTATGTACTATATATATATATATAGATTTTCCGAAGGATTGAAATAAATCATCATTTTTTTATATAACGTTTAACTAACATCTTTTATTGTATAGGCGAACCCATTCGGTGGGTTATACCCAGCTATAACCCCGACTAACTGGGTTCGTTACAATTGGCGCCCGAGCAGGGACCCTTATACATATAAGAAGACATATATTTTATTTCACCGGAACATATAACAAAACAACATGGTCAAGGTAAATTGGATTTACTGCCTTAAGAAGAAATATCTTCAACAACGCGAACCTCACCGAGGAACAAAGACTGCAAAGAATATAACGAAACTGCCGCAGTGAGTATCAATTATATATAAAGCGAACTGAATTTCAGACCTCTTCGTGGCCCGCTATCGTGCGATTTCTTTAATTTGATGCTGGAGAAAATTATACTAGCTGCAGAACTTAACCGCACTGGAACAATATTCTATAAAATCGTGCAATTACTGGCATATGCTGATGATGTTGTTAGTTCTGCTTACTCAAACTGGAAAAAGAAGCGGTAAAGATAGGTTTGATGGTGAATGAGGACAAAACGAAGTACCTGCTGTCATGGAGCAAAGAGTTAGCGCATACGCGCCTTGGCAACCACGCTACTGTTGGCAGCCATAATTTCGAAATAGTAAAACATTTCGTTACAGCGAATCCAGCGAAGAATCAATCTTGCCAATAAATGCTATTTGAACTAGATAGGCAATTGAAAAGTAAAATCCTCTCTCGGCGAACGAAAATCATACTCTACAAGTCACTTATCGTACCCGTCCTGCTATATGGGGCAGAAGCATGGACCATGACAACAGCAGATGAAGCGGCTTTGGGAGTGTTCGAGAGAAAAGTTCTTCGAAAGATTTATGGACCTTTACGCGTTGGCGATGGCGAGTACCGAAGAAGATTTAATGATGAGCTGTACGAGCTATACGCAGACATCAACATAGTCCAGCGAATTAAAATGCAGCGGCTGCTCTGGCTAGGCCATGTTATGCGAATGAAAGATGATGTTCCGGCCAAGAAAGTGTTTCTATCGGAACCCGCCTATGGAAGCAGAGGTTGAGGGCGGCCCCGACTCCGTTGGAAGGACCAGGTGGAAAACGATTTAAACTCCCTTGGTGTGACCAATTGGCGCCGGTTGGCGGAGCGAAGGAGCGACTGGCGTGCCTTGTTGGACGGCCATAACCGTTTAGATGGTTAAGCGCCAATTAAGTAAGTAATCTGGGTTTTTAAAAAAATCTTTTAAAAATGCATTTTTCTGCTCTTCATACAATATTTTAAGATTAAACTCACCAGTATCTAAAGGTTCTACTTCTGGAATGCGCGAAAGCATATCAGCTACAATATTTTCTTTGCCTGAAATATGATGAATTGAGAAATATATTCAAGCTATAGCAACGACTGAAGCATCTACATATGATATGGAAAGATCTGCTTTCTGATCAAAATGATTTAAGAGTATTTGATGCAAAAATTTCTTTGACCTTTTCAAAATTTTGTATCGCATCATTGTTCCAATTCAAGCTATGACTCTTTTGTTTCAAAGCAAAAGTTACCATTGTATGTATCGGGCTTAAGTATGCTGCTAATCTAGGTATGTAGCATTTGGTTAACTGTTTTCGGACGTTCAAACTCACGAATGACTTTGACTTTTTCGTTAGTTCGCTTAATGCCTTCGTTAGAAATGTTGTATCCTAGAAAATCTATTTGTGACGTACCAAAAATGCATTTGTTAGGCTTGATATTGAAGCCGTATTCATCTAAAGTTTGAAATACTATTTTTAGATGTTGCATATGTTCTTCGTCGTTGCTACTTGCTATAAGTATATCATCTAGATACACAAAAACAAAATCTAAGCCTGATAACACTTCATTAGGGGCTAAGATACTTGGCTTGGATATCATAAGTGGTTCCAGGCTCTGGATAAGGGACTGTTATCAGTCTTAGACCGGCCACAGTGACGAATGTCACTCGTGGTTAGTTATCACGTCCTGCAAGAGGTGCCCCTGCTTCTACTGATAATGGCGGATCTAGAGAAGACAACTCGATAAAACCCGCACCCCTGAGTCATTGTGCCGAGCTCAGGGGAGGGAGGACTCCTTAAGAGTCAAGATCGGTACACAACGGTGACGAACTGGATTGTTTAGGGCTTTTGATTATTGACATTAAATTTTGACTTGATGACTTTGGGCTGGTAGGTGCGGTATTCTGCCGCCTTAGTAGGTCGGGATGAAACCCTACCGAAATGGCTGGTAGGCTAATGCTGCACCTGCCCACGTCCCGTTAAAACCGTGGCGAGCCTCAAGGTAGGTTCCGGCTCCGTCGCCGTTAAATTGGTGGTGTAGGTGCGGTTGAAAATTGCCCCGCTTTGCGTCCGGTCTGGCTCTGAACGCATTACTCATAAGCTAATGCGTCAACCCTCGCGTGGCCTCCCTGCGTAGCATAGATAACCACGAGACCGTTGAAGGGCGACTACACAATCGGCTCCGGAGGGAGGGACTTTTTAGAATGGACACGACTAACACGAATCCGTCAAGGATGGGGTGCGGAAGAAGAGCGGTTTTGATGGAAATCCGTCAGATCAACATTCAGCACTCTAAGGCGGCTTCCGCAAATTTGTTGCTCTGCCTTGAAAAAGGCTGAGTAGTAGAGGCAGTAAGATTTCTGGATTAAGGACTGAAAAATTCAACACCTTCGTGCATGGGGAGGGAAGTAGGCCTAGATCCTCTGTGCTTGTTAAATAAAGAAAGGCTTTTATTCTCTCTAATTTCAGCAATGCTGACGTAACCACGGTCTGTCTCGAGCGAGGAAGTAATGAAATGTGGGTGATCCCAGCGTATATGCCCCACGGGGACGTAGCGGAGCCCCCACCTGCGATACTGGGCGAAATCACCGCTGAAGCAAGGCGGAGAGGTGTTGGCGTGATCATCGGTGCCGATGCTAATGCCCATCATAGTATCTGGGGAAGCTCGGATACCAACACTAGAGGTGAGTCTTTATTTACTTTTATTGTAGATGAGGGACTTTGTATATGTAATAGGGGGAATGACCCGACTTTTATTACTGCGGTAAGGGAGGAGGTCCTGGACCTCACCCTGGTTAGTAGAGAACTGGAAGGTCGGATATCTCGCTGGAGAGTTCTCAACGAGAACTCCTTCTCTGATCACCGATATATTCAGTTCTCGGTGAACGAGGAACGTCCCAGTAAAATATCTTTTAGGAACCCTAAAAGGACTAACTGGGACTTGTATTGTAGGAAGCTGGGAGAGCGACCTGTCCGAATCTGAGATAGACTTTCTGGTGGAAAACTTCACCTCGGCAAGCAATATCGCCTTACAGCTGTCCTGCCCATTGAAAACTTACAGGGGGAAGGGCAGGCCGCCCTGGTGGTCGGATTCTCTTGACGACCAAAGAGCTTCCAGTCGGCGGCTCTTCAACAGAGCCAGGAGGAGTAAATTGCCCTCGGACTGGGAGCTCTATAAGGTGAATCTGGGGATTTATAAATATGAAATAAGGATAGCCAAGCGAGATGCATGGAGAAGCTTCTGCGAAAACGTAGAAGGCTGCAATGAATCCGCGAGGCTTAGAAAAATACTCTTTAGGAATCCTGCTCCTCTGGGGTATCTGAGAGATGATGTTGGGGACTGGTCGATGAGTAGCGAGGAGTCTCTAAGGCTTTTACTGGACAATCATTTTCCCGTTGTCCCAGTTGCGCAGGGATTTTCGCCTGCATGGTCGGCGGTCGTTAGCCATGGAGAAGTGCCTGCCATTCCAATACGGGAAAGTCAAATAACCTGGGCTATAGAGTCGTTCAAGCCCTATAAGTATCCGGGCCTGGATGGAATCATTCCTGCGCAACTTCAAAAGTCTTTGGGGATATCCTGGCGCTAGTTGGCCATCATCCATACTAACTGCCTCAGGCTTAACTATATCCTGAAGTCTTGGCACACGGTTAGGGTTATTTTTATTCCGAAGGCCGGCAGAAGCTCTCATGTATCACCTAAGGATCTCAGGCCAATCAGTCTCTCGTCGTTTCTTATTAAGACGTTTGAGCGGTTGATTGACCTGTACCTACGGGAAAGGATACCTCGGGGGTTACTGTCGGCTTCACAGCATGCGTACTGCAAGGGCAGATCGACGGAAACGGCTCTCCATTCGATTGTAAAGCAAATAGAGGGGTCCCTAGAAGACAAACAGTATGCTCTGGGTGCCTTTCTAGACGTCGAGGGGGCTTTTAACAATGTCTGGTGGGTTTAGGAGTCGAGGCGGCTCTGGTTGAATTTATTAGCAAACTTCTATGCGGCAGAATTGTCGCAGCGGAGTGGGGAGGGGCCATAATTAAGAGGAAGGTGTGCAGGGGCAAGCCACAGGGGGGTCTCCTATCTCCTCTCCTCTGGGTTGTGGTAGTCAACGAGCTTATTGTGGAGCTGGAAGCCAATGGTTGTCGGGTGGTTGCCTATGCAGATGACCTCGCTATCCTAGTCAGAGGCAAATTTCTGGGCACCGTGCGCGATGTTCTGCAGGGCTACCTGGATACTGTGGCTAGGTGGGCTGAATCATGTGGATTGGCGGTCAACCCGGGAAAAACGGAATTAGTCCTTTTCACAAGGAGATATAAGATGCCCGATTTCAGAACTCCCTCGATTGGAGGGGTACCGTTGGTACTTTCTGATAGGGTTAAATATTTGGGGATTGTTTTGGACAAGAAATTGTCCTGGAGACCCAATGTGGAAGATCAGGCCAGGAAGGCCGCCATTGCTTTGTACTGCTGCAGAAGGGCTATCGGAAAGAGATGGGGACTCTCGCCAGGAGTAGTACACTGGCTTTATGAGATGGTGGTCAAACCGATTCTGCTATATGGGGTGCTGGTCTGGTGGAAAGCACTGGACACGGCGAGTACCTCCAAAATGTTAGTGTCAGTGCAACGGACGGCGCTAGATATTGCGGGAAAGGCGGCCGCGGCAAGCTCGTTTGTCAGGCTTCGTGATATGGGATATGGACTTTCTGACCGCGGACACTCTAACCTTCTTACCAGTTTCGACTTTATCCCGGACAGAACGGACTATTGTATGCCGATAACTGCTCCCTATACAACCTTCACCACAGTCATTCCACCGAGAGAGGAGTGGGGAAGAGGAATTATCTGGGGCATGGGACCGGTTAACTTGTTCACTAATGGGTCGAAGCTGGATGGAAAGGTTGGTGAGGGGGTCTTTTGTCAAGAGCTAAATTTAAGCCGCAAGTTTAAGTTGGTTGATCACTGCAGTGTATTCCAAGCGGAAGTTCCTGCGATTAAGGATGCGGTTGATGGAATGCTATCCAGTGCTACTACGGTTAGGGAATTTAACATCTACTCTGATAGCCAAGCGGCTATCAAGGCCTTGAGCTCAACTACAGTGCGATCGAGGGTGGTCTGGGAGTGCCTGACCTCGCTTGCGATTGCATCGAATTATTTTACAATTAAGATTATCTGGGTCCCGGGCCATAGTGATATCCCGGGTAACTGTCAAGCGGATCTCATAGCCCGCATCGGTACAACTGAACCGGATGAAGATGGCTGTAGGGATTTCGGGATCCCGCTGGCCACTTGTGGATTGCTCCTCCATAGCTGGGCCTCGAGTCAGCTCAGCAAATGTTGGGCGGATACCACGTCTTGCTGGGTAGCAAGATCTTTCTGGCCGAAAGTGGATGGCAGGAGGTCTGCTGAAATAATTGGGTTCACTAAGGCTCACCTATCAATGGTCATTGGGGTTTTGACAGGGCACTGTCCCATGGGTATCCATGCGGTACGTCTCAATATACTGGAAACTCCATCCTGCTGCAACTGTATGGAGGATGATGAGGTGGAATCATCAAATCACTTTATGCTTGATTGCCCAGCTTTTACCAGAACTAGGCGAAAGTACTTCGATTGCGACTCACTTGGATCTCCCGAGGATTAATCCAAAGTTGAGGTAGGTATTATTCGGAGCGATTTTCTACGTAGCTAGATCTAAGTCACCGTTATTTTTGGTGTATGTGGTATCACAACGGACCTTCGTGTTGTCCAAGTGAGCTATCCTTATCAGAGCAGCTACCACCTAACCTAACCTAACCTAACACTTCATTAATAAAACGTTGAAACGTCTGTGCAGAATTTCTTAGGCCAAAAGGCATTCTAACGAACTCAAAAAGACCAAAAGGAGTGGTAATGGCAGTTTTACCAATGTCTTCTTCCGCCATTGGTATTTGATGATAGGCTCGTACTAAATCTAATGTTTTACGGGCAGGGTAGTCAGGATCAGATATTAGTGATGGAAACATTTTGAGTAATTTTGTATATTTGTTGTCTACCGGAAATATTTTTGGCAAACAAATTTAAAAAAAACCTGATATTGCATTTACGGAAATATTTGTCAAAGGGTCCACCAAACATTTAGTTTTTAATCAAGCAATAGACCATATTTTGCTAAATTGTCTGCACCAATTATTGGTTTTGTTATATCTGCTACAACGAAACTGAACGGAAATTCCCGTCTTAAACATAAATTAACATTTAATAATTGTTTACCATACGTCTTTATAGGAGTACCGTTGGCTGCCGTCATAAATAGATCTGAACATTTTAAATTATTTTTGAATTTTGAAAAAGGAAGTACGGAAATTTCTGCGCCACTATCAATCAAAAATTGCAATCTATTGTCTTTATCATAAACAAAGAGGCGACGTAATGAAATTTCATCCAACCCATTACTTGCCGCCAAAGTAATAGGTGGAATTAGTTTTCCTGAGATTCATGTGGTTTGTAAGAGCAAGGTTTGGCACATTTTCTCGCTTTACTGCCATAACGGTAGTGATATCTACAAACAAAATTTCGAGAATTTGATCTATTTCGTGAATGATTCCTACTAAATGATCTGGAAGCTCTTACCGACCTATTTTCCATGGCCCGCTTCATAGAACAAACTTCCGTAGACAACTTTGCAAAACCTTCACACATTGAAGAAGTAATTTTTACTAAATTTTCTACAGTTTTTTCAAATTGAGAATTTGTAATTGCTATATTAGTAGTACAAATTTCATTTTTACTCATAACCTCCCACATATCGTCAGCTAATTTTAGCATATCCTGAATATTTGAAGCATTTGACCCTGTTAAAGCGACATTTAGATTTTTGGGCAATTTTCGTAGCCAAAATTTCTTTAATAGATCACCGCTAAAATTAGTACCAGATAACACTAATAGCGATCTGTATAATTCAGAGGGACTTTTTTTTTAATTTTCAAATTTATTTTCCAAAGGAGGATTTTGAATAATATCAAATATTGTCATAATCACCTCTTGACGAAGTGAAATTATGAGATATTCGTATTTGGTACTATCCGAGGTAATATCTTTGGATGCGAATTGAGCTTCAATATGAATGAACCATGCTTCGGGATGGTCATTCCAAAAGGTTGGTAATCTAACGAAGTTGCTGCTACTTCAGAGTGTTGATGTGTATCAAAACCGTCTGATGTTTGTGGTAAATGTTGTATATTGTTGGTATTATTTGAATGTGTGAAATCGATTAATGATAAAGGATATCGGGTGGGAGTACGCGCAACCATCGTGAGAATTAATGAAAAGGGAGTTTACACAAACTCAATTACAAAAACAACAAAACGTATGTATATAAAAATATTAAAAAAAGAATAAATATTATTATATAATTAGTTTCAGTATACTTGTTATTGTTGTTGGTATTGTTATTGTTGTTACTTTAGCGTCAGCTGTTTGTGCTGTAGTAGTGGCTGTGGCACAGAATCTCTTCCACGTTGCCGATTCAAATACGACTGCCAACGTTTCACATCGATTTCGAACACGACGACAATAACAATGAATGATTTCATTTATTTGTTATGCCATATACACACCACTACAAATCCTTTACGCAATCTACATTCAATGTTTGTGTATTTTTTTTTCTGTGTTAAATTTATTTACGTTATTTTGACTTAACGCTTTTCAAATACAAACAATCCAAAATTCGAAAATGACGTTAAATTGCGTAAAGGATATTATTGGTTATATTCTGGTGTTTATTGTTTATTTGTTTCTTAAGCTGACTTTGTTTTAAAACTAACCCAATCCAAATTAATTTTGCCGAAACGAAATTTTTTGATAACTTTTTGTTGCATAAAGTTTATACGCCGTTGTTTAACTTCTCTCAAGATTTCCTTATAATGCCAAAGGGAATTTTTAAATTTTGTAGATTTTCTGTTTTTATGCGTTCTTCGTATTTAAATGGCTTTAACTGCTGATGTGCGCTGCACCTAAAAAAAAGCCGCCCTTCTCCTCTACAACAATGACGAACTACACAATTTACCTTGAAGACACGTTTGCTACGCCTGCGCAATGACAAACTTTTGGTGGTTTGATTTGGTTTACCCCTCCTATCCTTTGACTGCTGTTATTGTTGTTGCTGTTGATCGCATACACATATACACGTTCACTTTTTACTGAATTACTCCGCTTTACAAACGCGCTTTAAAGAAACTATTCGTACATCCAAGGCTGCTGCTACTCGCGTACACGTTCACTTTTTTAATGAATCAATCCGTTTTGCAAACGCGCTTTGTCGAAAATTTTCGTACATCCAACACTACACACGGCAAAAAGCTCCAAGGCCGGATCGCCAAATGAAGCTCAAGAAGCTTCAATTCAATATATCTTTTCAAGTCAAATTATATTTTATTTATTATAAAAATTTTCTTTTTTAACAATTTGATTTTTAACAGATAACTTCTAAATTATTTATATATATTTTAACAAGTTTCAAATTGAACAAGTTATGAAGAAAATATGAACACTACAAGGCCCTTAGCCAAATCCACGCAGAATCGGTAAACGCCTTTGTCAGGACGCACCCGGTGAACACCGTAATTAATATGCAATATCCCACCCTTGCAGAACAAGAAAGCACATTACCAAGGGAGACACGAGTCACCCTGGCCTTAACTTCGTTCTGGATACTGTAACAGGTTAAACTCTTACTTGTCCAGAATCAACCCCAACATAGGTAATGTATGTCCTGCATGCGATATTTTCCCACATGACACCAACCATCTTTTCAATTGTAATGTGGAACATACGCCTCTAACACCTGCTGCCTATGGTCCACCCCTTTTGAAACAGCCAGTTTCCTTGGACTCCCTTTAGAGGACTTTGATGACAATTTGTGAGTGGTCGCGCACATTGAATGGGACGAAGCACTATTAAAACTAAACCATCTAAATCAGTGGGCCCAGACGTCATAGCCACGCCAAAAACACCTAGGCAAAGATTTAATTATCTAGCACATGTCTTCAACTTGTCCCTTTCCACCTTTGTCATCCCCGAAAAATGAAAAATGACCAAGGTAGTCCCGCTACTAAAGCTTGGGAAACCAAATAACATAGGAGATTCTTATCGTCCGATAGCACTCCTATCGCCAGTAGCCAAGACACTTGAAGCCATTCTTCTTCCCTTCTTTAATTCAAATTTGCAACTAGCCAATCATTAGCATGGCTTCCGAAAATTACATAGCAAAACCACCGCGCTAAATGCCATTAGTACTCAGATAAATTGCGGATTAAATCGAAACCCCCACCATAGGGCAGTCCTCGTTGCGTTAGACATGTCAAAAGCTTTTGATACGGTCAACCATGGCACGTTACTGCAAGACTTGGGAGGGTCTCCCCTTCTCCCAAGTCTTAAAAGGACGACCGCAAATTATATGTCTGGTCGGCAAGCATCTGTGCAAGTCAGGAACATAACATCCAAAGCAAGAAGAATTAAACAAGGGGTGCCATAGGGTGGTGTCCTATCCCCACTTTTGTTTAACTTCTACATATCAAAGCTACCGTCACCACCAGAAGGAGTCACTATCGTTTCCTTCGCCGGTGACTGCACAATAATGGCCACAGGCCCAGACCCACAGATCGATGAGCTTTGTAACAAAATAAACAGCTATCTCCCTGATCTCTCCAGTTTCCTCGCCTCGCGAAACCTGACATTGTGAAATCATCGGCGACCTTATTTACAACATGGACGCTCCAGATGTCCACCGTATTGAACATCCACGTCGATGGCACCACGCTACCACCTGTCTTACACCCCAAAATCTTGGGTGTGACGTTCCATCAGGATCTACATTTTGGAGAGCATGCAGCCGCAATTGTACCGAAAATTCATGGCCGTAATAAAGTCCTCAAATCTCTTGCCGAAAGTACTTGGGGTAAAGATAAAGAATTGCTCATTACCACTTACAAAGCAATTGGCCAGCCGATTGCATGCTACGCGTCCCCGATATGGTCGCTAAGCCTAAAGACTACACACTGAAAGAAGCTACAGGCCTGCCAAAATACCGCCCTCAGAACCGCTACGGGCTGTCTTCTTATGTCCCCAGAACACCATCTACATAATGAGGCGAGAATACTCCCCATTAGCGAGAGAATTGAAATGCTAACCAAACAGTTTCTACTGAATACCCAGGAACCTGTTCATCCCAACCGACATCTGATTGATGAGCCTACATCGGCCAAGGGGCTTAAGGGGTCATCTCCGTAAGCATTATGAGGAAATACGGCACTTGAGAACTCAACCGTATGAAGCAAAAAAACACAAGCAGGTCCTCAGCGAACACCATAAACAGGCGTCGGATGTCTATGCCAGGAATTGCCCGGTGAATCCAGTACTAAAGAACAATATCCAAAACTAGCAGAGGAGGAACGCACTCTCCCTAGGGCAACGCGCGTCACTCTAGCTCAACTTCGATCTGGGTACTGTAACAGGTTAAACTCTTACCTATCCCGAATCAACCCCGACATACAAAATGTATTTCTTACTTGCAAAGTGTCCCCACAGGACACCAACCATCTCTTCAATTGCAATGTGGAACCAACGCCTCTAACATCCTCTCGCTATGTTCCACCCCTGTTGAAGCTGCAATTTTCCTTGGACTCTCGCACCAGGGACATACTCCAAAAGAATGGGTTAATTGTTAATTTGTTTGAAGTTTGTACATAGGGAGCTTTTCGCCCAAGTTAGCGTATAGTGCGCTACTTTTGTGAACAGGTAGAATCTCCTATTTAGCATAAAAGTTGTATTTAAGAGACATTAAACAGTTAGTGTTATGTATTAGTTATCTTCTTCAAGTTGTATTACAATTATCATTGTATTATTTCCGGTTTGTTTTTACACGTGTATGTATACAACTGCATTCGCGGATAAAAAATTAAATTTTTTAATAATTAATAATAATTGTTTTTGTTTTTATCGGCCTATTGATAAATGATTCAGGTTCGATTCGAGCTCAAGGCCAGAACAATAATTTTTTTCTAATGATAATTATTGTTATTTTTTAATTTTTCTAAATTTGAAAAATTGTATTTTGTTTTTGGAATAGTAAGTAGAAAATTTTTCAGACAACCTGCCATAGCTGCGCAGATAGATCCATTTCGAAGGGTGCTAAGCCTTCATCATCAGTACGCTTTAGGCATGCTGCGCTAACAATTTAGCTATACAGCGGTGGTTTGTTTTGACTGGCAAATTTGCTACTTCTATTCCTTTTTACCAACTATATTTATTCAGTGTTGCGCCATCTGGTGCAAATCACTGATAATGCTGGATTTTTTGTTTATTGTCAATTACTTTGTTTGACATTCCAAGTGCTCATGGTTTATTAACAATTGTTTTTGTTTTTATCGGCCTATTGATAAATGATTCAGGTTCGATTCGAGCTCAAGGCCAGAACAATAATTTTTTTCTAATGATAATTATTGTTATTTTTTAATTTTTCTAAATTTGAAAAATTGTATTTTGTTTTTGGAATAGTAAGTAGAAAATTTTTCAGACAACCTGCCATAGCTGCGCAGATAGATCCATTTCGAAGGGTGCTAAGCCTTCATCATCAGTACGCTTTAGGCATGCTGCGCTAACAACTTAGCTATACAGCGGTGGTTTGTTTTGACTGGCAAATTTGCTACTTCTATTCCTTTTTACCAACTATATTTATTCAGTGTTGCGCCATCTGGTGCAAATCACTGATAATGCTGGATTTTTTGTTTATTGTCAATTACTTTGTTTGACATTCCAAGTGCTCATGGTTTATTAACAATTGTTTTTGTTTTTATCGGCCTATTGATAAATGATTCAGGTTCGATTCGAGCTCAAGGCCAGAACAATAATTTTTTTCTAATGATAATTATTGTTATTTTTTAATTTTTCTAAATTTGAAAAATTGTATTTTGTTTTTGGAATAGTAAGTAGAAAATTTTTCAGACAACCTGCCATAGCTGCGCAGATAGATCCATTTCGAAGGGTGCTAAGCCTTCATCATCAGTACGCTTTAGGCATGCTGCGCTAACAATTTAGCTATACAGCGGTGGTTTGTTTTGACTGGCAAATTTGCTACTTCTATTCCTTTTTACCAACTATATTTATTCAGTGTTGCGCCATCTGGTGCAAATCACTGATAATGCTGGATTTTTTGTTTATTGTCAATTACTTTGTTTGACATTCCAAGTGCTCATGGTTTATTAACAATTGTTTTTGTTTTTATCGGCCTATTGATAAATGATTCAGGTTCGATTCGAGCTCAAGGCCAGAACAATAATTTTTTTCTAATGATAATTATTGTTATTTTTTAATTTTTCTAAATTTGAAAAATTGTATTTTGTTTTTGGAATAGTAAGTAGAAAATTTTTCAGACAACCTGCCATAGCTGCGCAGATAGATCCATTTCGAAGGGTGCTAAGCCTTCATCATCAGTACGCTTTAGGCATGCTGCGCTAACAATTTAGCTATACAGCGGTGGTTTGTTTTGACTGGCAAATTTGCTACTTCTATTCCTTTTTACCAACTATATTTATTCAGTGTTGCGCCATCTGGTGCAAATCACTGATAATGCTGGATTTTTTGTTTATTGTCAATTACTTTGTTTGACATTCCAAGTGCTCATGGTTTATTAACAATTGTTTTTGTTTTTATCGGCCTATTGATAAATGATTCAGGTTCGATTCGAGCTCAAGGCCAGAACAATAATTTTTTTCTAATGATAATTATTGTTATTTTTTAATTTTTCTAAATTTGAAAAATTGTATTTTGTTTTTGGAATAGTAAGTAGAAAATTTTTCAGACAACCTGCCATAGCTGCGCAGATAGATCCATTTCGAAGGGTGCTAAGCCTTCATCATCAGTACGCTTTAGGCATGCTGCGCTAACAATTTAGCTATACAGCGGTGGTTTGTTTTGACTGGCAAATTTGCTACTTCTATTCCTTTTTACCAACTATATTTATTCAGTGTTGCGCCATCTGGTGCAAATCACTGATAATGCTGGATTTTTTGTTTATTGTCAATTACTTTGTTTGACATTCCAAGTGCTCATGGTTTATTAACAATTGTTTTTGTTTTTATCGGCCTATTGATAAATGATTCAGGTTCGATTCGAGCTCAAGGCCAGAACAATAATTTTTTTCTAATGATAATTATTGTTATTTTTTAATTTTTCTAAATTTGAAAAATTGTATTTTGTTTTTGGAATAGTAAGTAGAAAATTTTTCAGACAACCTGCCATAGCTGCGCAGATAGACCCATTTCGAAGGGTGCTAAGCCTTCATCATCAGTACGCTTTAGGCATGCTGCGCTAACAATTTAGCTATACAGCGGTGGTTTGTTTTGACTGGCAAATTTGCTACTTCTATTCCTTTTTACCAACTATATTTATTCAGTGTATTTTCTACTTACTATTCCAAAAACAAAATACAATTTTTCAAATTTAGAAAAATTAAAAAATAACAATAATTATCATTAGAAAAAAATTATTGTTCTGGCCTTGAGCTCGAATCGAACCTGAATAATTAATAATTTTATTTTATTTTTGGGATATGTCGGTCCCAGGTCAACTTTTCGGAAAAAAAGTGTCGTTGTTATTAACCCAAGCTATAAGCTACCTATGTAAGCAAATCGCTTAATTAATAATTTTTTTAAAAAGGTCGGTCCCTCTTCCACTTCCTGGAAAAGAATTTTCCCTATGCTGGCTATTGGCACATTATATGCACTGTGGCAACACCCATAAACTGTAGCGAGTGACTGTCATTATAAACCAACACCTTTGGTGAGTAGAGCATTCCACTTGTCTCTGCCGGCGCGCGTAGTCTATTTAAGTTTAATAAAATATATTAGTAATATTATAAATTGATGGACTAATGTAATCCGTTCTTGTAAATAAACGTAATTAAAATATAGTAAGTAGAAGGTCTTTACCCACGGACCTACCAGTGGTGACGAGGAGCTAACGTTTTCACGCGAAACAACATAATAAAATGAAGAGAAGCCCTAGCACTCCATCGAAGACATGTATACATGAAAAGGCAAATTGTGCAACGTTGCCAATTTTCAGTGCAGTCAGAAATTTAAAGAACAGTTCGGCATTATACATGCGCATTGGACTAAAATTCAGCAGTTAGTTTTTTTGTCTGCGGAAAAAAAAATGTTCTTGTTTGTGTGACATGATAAATTAAACCGTTTCACAATATCTATATATATATATATATATATATATATATATGTAGCGACCAAAACCGCACATTTTACGTTTATTGCCAGGTGGCAACCTCATTAATTAGAAATCAGTTGGCATTACTGTTTTGACACTTTCTCTTGTAATTGTCATTAATTTGAATTGGACAGAAAAACGTCCACTTAGAATTTATCCTTTGTTCAATAAAGTAGTGTATAAGTTAAAAGTCGTTCTATTTATTCATATTGGTTTACTATACAGTACAACTGATGACCCAAAATACAAAATGCCTAACGAACAAGAGGAGGAATTTCCAGATGCAATCGCTTT